>NC_080174.1:73749933-73899933 GCF_950295315.1 Erinaceus europaeus | reverse complement strand
CTCTCTGTCCTATCTAACAATGACGACAACAATAATAACTACAACAACAATAAAAACAAGAGCAACAAAAGGGAAAGTAAATACATAAATAAAATATATTAACAATTAAAATTTTAAAAAAGACTTGGTCCAGCTGCTATTTATTTTTCTTCTAGGAAATCTTATGTGAGTACTGCCAATCTCAGTGGAATGCTTCTCCATCTGAGTATCCTGCTGTGTAGATCACCAGGAACCCACTGGTGATATTATTGATATATAGCAAAACTCTATTTATATATCTGTCTCCATCAGAAAGCTGGCCGCTCCAAGCAGATGGGACAGTGGTTGATCACCTTTTGAATAGGGTGCCAGCACCTGGTACATGGTAAGTTTCAGGTCCTAATTATGTCCCTTGCCCCAGGATTGCACCTACATCACACACATATACACACACCCATGTTGTGACAATGCAAGTAAACCCATAACACCATCTCTATCCACAAACTCTGCCAATCATCACAGAAACAGAGCTCTGCAATCAAAAAAGTGATTTCTGAAGAACTTTGTCCCTGTGCATTTCCTAACACCTTAGAATTCACACACAAAGACTGTCATTTGCAGTTCCCTTTTTCCTCTCTTCCGTTTTCCTCACATATCATAGCTGCTTCTTCAGTATCTTCAACACTTCCCCTCACCTTTGCTCTTGTTTTCTTGTCCTTCTGACATCACAGTAGCCTGAAAAAGAAGAACAAAAAACAAACAGACAAAAAGAGACAGGCACAGGCAAAGCCACAGTGTGAGACTATGTGAAAGCTTGGTAGAGTTTAGGGGAGCTCTCCCATCCTTAGATGGAGGTCTGGAAAGACACCCCACTTGTTAGCCTCTCTCGTCATAGAGATGAGCCAAGAAGGAAAAAGTCTCCCAGTCTGAGCTTGCCTTGTTAGCCTCTCAAGCCCACAGAAATCTCACAGTTTCTCCCCGCTAGCAGCAGGCCACATGGCTGCCTGCTTTAAGGTTCATTTACTCAAAGTTCACCTCACCTTCTGATCACAAAGGAGAACACACCTTATCACACACTCCTATCAGTGTCCTTTGATGTCCTTAATTTACATCAAACCTTGCTTATCTTCTCTCTATCTCACCTTAACTGGTTTAACCCCTATTCTTTTCTCAAATGCCTTTGGGTAACTAAATGCCTGCATCAGGAGACTAATTATCTTGACCTTTATGTATCTGCATCAATTCTTGTCATACCAGCCCCCTACTGTAGGGGCAAGCTGACCTTTAAGAAACCTGTAATTTCTGATGTATTTGAAAAATGTTCTTTGTTTGAATCCCTATAAAAACCCAAGCCCACCTTCCAATAAAGGAGAGTGTTCAAATTCTCCCCGGTGTCTCTTGTCTATATCCCTGAGCCCTAGAGCTAGCAAGGGAGAACTGGTAGCTTACCTTCCTGGCTGAGAGTCACCCTGCGAGAACCCCAGCACCACAACCCTTGCAGAAATAGAGGGATAAAAGGAAGTGGTATGATTTTCTGAATGAAGGTGTGAATTGGATATAGCATACTCACCCCATTTTATGAGTGTCATCTAGAAGTTTACCCATCTCTCTGTCTCCCGCTTAAGGTGTTCCTAATGTTTTTCTATTATAAAAGGTCTTTCTCTCTTTCCTTCTTGCTGTTTAAGTAGAGGGAAAGAGAGGAAGGGGGTATAGAGAGAGATAACAGCACTAAAGCCTCTTTCTGTGAGCTTGGTGCCAGGATCAAGCTCAAGTCATGCACATAGCAAAGTCGCACACTTTCCAAGAGAGCTATTTTGCTGGTCCTCTAGCTGGTGTTTCTAAGACTATCTCTGGCTAGAGATATTTGCCCCACCTCTGCTACTTACTACTCTTTTTTTCTTTTCTTTTTTACTTTTTTACTTTTGTAAATGGCTTTAAACAAGTTATTTGTCCATGCCTCCATTTCCCTTTTAAATACTTATTAACAGAGAGAAAGATAAACAAGAAAACAAAACAAACAAACAAACAAAATGAGCTTCCATCTTGCACATGTGATGTGTGATGCTGAATACCAAGATCAGGACCTCATGTTGCCAAGCCCAACACTTGAGTCACTAAGACACCATCTGAGGCCCAGAACTGGATTTTTGTTTTATTTTATTTTGCTTATTTATTTATTTATTTACTTATTTATTTCCAGAACACTGCTCAGCTCTGACTGATGATGGTGCTGGGAATTAAACAGGAAGTCTTAGCCCCTCAGGCATTAATTAAAGTTGTTGTTGTTGTGTGTGTGTGTGTGTGTGTGTGTTTGCAAAACCATTATGCTAGCTATCTAGCCCATTTACTTTTAAAAATAGGATAATTAATTCCCACCTAGTAGGGTTTCTAAGAAGATCAAATGAGACAAAAAATGCAAAGTACTTTGCTTGTGTGTGTGTGTGTGTGTGTGTGTGTGTGTGTGTGTGTTAAGTAGTGGTTGTGACTAGTGATTGATTATTATCAGTTTTTGTCTCCTGCTTTGATTTCTTATCTGATCACCAAGCTGTTTCTTATTTTGAATAATAATATTACAGCATATTTGTCCAAAAAATTACAACAAAGGAGCTTCATATGCAATCAATTTGCATAATTCTATAAAGCCTTTTGATGATTATACAGGTATAAATTTTCTCTCGCTTTGAGAAGTGTGGATATGTTCTTTGTAGGTCTTATATTCCCTATTTACCACTGAATAAAGCTTCAGATGTTTTCTATTGATAGATCTATGAATTTATTTGCCTTTTGAAATATGTTACATTATGCCAACTTTGAAATATGTTACATTATGCTTGCCTTTCCACCTTCCAATTTGAAGGAGCCAGGGTTGTGATAAAAGTGACTTATACATAATGTTCTTTGTTTGAAAACAGTAACCAAAATGTTTCTTAGATGTTCAGAGAACTATGGTGGCTACGGAGTGAGAGCACCCCAACTTTGGTGGAGGTTACTGTGTATATGTAGTGTGTATAAATGTGAAACTATACCCCTGAAAAATTTGTTTTTCCCCCAGAACATTGCTCAGCTTATGATGATGTGGGAGGACTGAGTCTGGGACTCTGGAGCCTCAAGCATGACAGATTTTTTTTTCATAATAATTATGCTATCTCTCCTATCCTATAATTTTGTAAACCATTATTAAATCACTAATAATAAAAGTTACAAAATATTTTTGTTGGGGTTGGGTGGCAGCACACTGGGTTAAGTGCACATACTACAAAGCCCTAGGACCCATGCAAGGATTCTGTTTTGAGCCTCCAGTTCCCCACCTATAGGGAGGTCACTTCACAAGCAGTGACATAGGTCTGCAGGTATCTCTCTGTCTCTCTCTCCCTTTCTACCTCTCCTCCTCTCAATTTCTCTCTGTCCTATCCAATAAAATGGAAAAATTGGCCACCAGGAGCAATAGTTTCATAGTGCTAGCACTGAGCCTAACCCTGAAGGCATATATATTTGTTTAAATAACTTACTTTCTTATTCTTTTAATTTATTTACTAGGATATTTTCCCTAGTGTGGGGCTGCCAGATTGAAGAGTGGGAAGACTTATGGGGAAAGCATGAGTATTGGATATTAGAGTTGAACCTGTATTTCAGTCCTTTCCCCCAGTTACTCTTATCTTAGATGACTTTAGACATCTTGCTCAATGTCTTTCTAAGCATAAATCAAATTATGATAATTCTGTCCCCACATAGTAAGCATAAAGGTTTAAATCAGATACATAATAGATTCTAACTAAACAGAGGCAGCTATTATTGTTATTACTCATTTAAGACTTTAAGTTACCACCTTATTTTCCAGTTTGCAGAATCCATAGCTTAATTATTAAGATACAATAACACAGATTGGTGATAGTTTAATGTGTTTTTCTATTAAGGTGTTTTCTTAATGGGGCCTCATAAACAAAGCAGATCTTACTTCAAATTATAATGGTGAAGGGCAGGGGAGACAGCATAAGGGTTCTGCAAAAGACTGTCATGCCTGACACTTTGATGTCCCAGGTTCAATCCCTAGCACCACCATGAGCCAAAGCTGTGAAGTGTTCTGGTGTCTCTCATTTCCTTCTCTCTCTCTCTTACCCTCTGTCATTAAAATCATATATTAAAATCATAATGATGGAATTTAACAACAAAGTTGAGAGAGAAAACTAATAACAATTACTATACATCAGCCACTATCAACATGTCAAGCACAACACAATAAGCTTTATTGTGTTTTCTAACTTAGTTCTTGCAACTTTATAACTTGTGAATTACATCAACAATTTTACAGATGAGAACTCTGAGTCACAGTATGCTGATATAAATTGCATTGTACTGTGCAGGTAGAAGAGATTGAGTTCAGTATCAAACCCATGTCACTGGGGTAGATAGCATAATGGTTATGCAAAGAGACTCTCATCTCTGAGTCTCCAGAGTCCCAGGTTCAATCCTTTCACCACCTCCATAAGCCAGAGCTGAGCAGTATTCTGGTAATAACTGATTAATTAATATCAAACCCAGGTCTACATGGCCCCAAAACACATTCTCTTCCTGGACACCAGATGCATCCTAGTGAGATGCAGTAAGTGTCCAAAAATCAACTGAAGACATGTGAACACCTGACTGATACCCTAGACTTTGCTTGGTCACTCTAGAACTGGATGATTTGGTGACCATTTATTTACTGGGCCCCTACACTGGAAAACATAATGTAATTTGCTATTTTTATCACCAAGGCAGAAGTGCTATCAAGGGTTTCCCTATCTCCAACTGTAAGTTTACCTCTGTAAGCCTGGTTCTGTTGCTTGCTGATCTTGAACAAGTTTTTTAACTTGCTCAATTCTCAAATTTCTTGTCCTCCTCCTCCTCCACTTCCTCCTCCTCCTCCTCCTCCTCCTCCTCCTCCTTCTTCTTCTTCTTCTTCTTCTCCTACTCCTCCTCCTTCTTCTTCTTCTTTATGGTGGAGGGTATTGATGGTTTACAGTCGACAGTAAAATAGAGTATTTAGTACATGTGTAACATTTTTCAGCTTTCTGCATTTCATTCTAACCACCCCCTCTCCCCCAAGGTCCTCCTCCACCATCATGTTCCAGGACCTGAACACTCCTCCTGGGCCCAGAATCCTTTCTTTTGGTCAATACACCAACTAAAGTCCAAGGTCTACTTTTTGTTTTCCTTCAACTTTCTAATCCACTGTGGAGGTGGACAGAAACCAGACTGTACCCTGCTGGGTTCTTTAGAGGCTAGACAAATCATAAGATCTGAGGCAGTGCCAGGCTAGCATGGGGGTGCCTCTTCCCAGGCATGTACTCTCTGGGTTGGAGAGAACTCGACTGGAGCCATCCTGGGCTGCTACTCACTCAGTGATGCAAGGGAGATGACTCAGGAACCAAACATGTGGTGGTGAGATAATGTAATATCTTTATTGATCAGAGAGCCACAACTTTTAAAAGACAGACCCAGAAGTGACAAGTCAGAAATGGAAAGGGCTAGGAAAGGGGTGGAGAAAGCAAAATAGGGCTGGAAAGGTAGGAACTTCCTTAGCAACTGTTGCGAGGGTTTTAACTGTTGGGATTAATACTGTCCTGGAGGCAGGGAGGGTAGAAAGAAGATAGATCAAAGGAATGGAATGGGTGGGGATCTTTCAGGCAAAACAATGATTATGTAGATAGGCCATAGTGTCAGGAATACAGGGTGGAGCAGGGGGAGTTGGCTTAATGCTTTGTGAGGCTCCTCACAATTTCCTGACATCTCCCCCTTTCTTTTTATCATATGGCCATAGTATCAGGAATGCGGGATGCTTTGTGAGCCAGGGAGTATGATAAGACAGGGCAAACCTTTAAGGTTACTCCTGTCCCTCCTTGCTCAACCTTTCAGTAGAGAGAGAGACTGACAGGATAGATGCACTTCAGGTCAAGCCCTGCCAAGATCAACCACATCCTCACAATTTCCCGACAAGGCAGATTAATAAGAGAAAAGGCAAAGAGAAATGTATTAACAGCATATGTCCCAGTGCCCTGTGACAGAAACCCAGAACATCTGAGTAACTCATCATGTGGCCTTAGACCTCATCTTAAATAACTGAGCTAATGTGGAGAACTTCAAGAATAAAGAAGGACTCAAAGTGGCACAAGTTTCAGATTCTCCATGGAAAATGATGGTCAGCTATGAGGGGGTGGGGCAGGGTCACCAGGAGTTAGTTCAGCTATAGAGTGTCAGGTTTGTGAGCATACCATCTGGAGCAGATCCCTGGCACAGCACTAACCCGCTTTCTATAGTTCACTCCACAAAAATAAAAGCATCATGGGAATTATCTAAGAGCCGGAATGACTTTCATGTTAACATAGTCAGTGTTATAGGATTGCCAGATAATCAAAGAAGATGCTTGAGATATTTAAGGGAGAAAAAAAAGGAAAATGTGTCCATACTTTCTCCCTCTTTCTTGCAAATATTAGAACACATTACCTCTGAGACAGGTCTGAAAGACTGTAAATGTTTTTGGTTAAGCAGACATTAAAAAGGAGGCTGAATGAATCTCAGATATATATGTATGTATATTATTGGATAGAGACAAAGAGAAACTGAGGGGGAGAGGGAAAGAGACACAGAGAGACACCTGAAGCACTGCTTCACCATTCTTGAATCTTTCCCCCTGCAGGTGGGGAATGGGGGTTTGAACCTGGGTCATTGTGCACTGTAATACATTCACTTAGCCAGGTGTGCTACCACCTGGCCCTGGGATGAATGAATCTCAAGTGAAGAAAGTACCATAAATGAAATATAGAAGTGGGGAAAAGAGAGCACTTAAAAATACCTGGAGTATCCAGCATGATGGGAGAGGGTTGAAGAAAATAGATCATTAAAAGGAGACTGGTATGTATTTCTTACCATTTGTCATGATGTGCAGTTTGGCCTCAGTTTAACACAGAGTGGTAGAAATGTTAGGCGAAGATGACCAGAGGGCTCTGACTCCAAGTCTATCAACACTCAGAGAAGGAAGAACATTCAGAAGTAGCAATTGTACAGTCAACAATATTTATATGCCTTTCCCATATTCGGGAGCTACTCTTTTCCCAGATTCAGCTTTCTGGTTCTTTTTCTAGCCATGATGTCATCTCCTCAGACAATAACTTCCATCCACCTGCATATCAGAGGTCAGGCTCAGGGAAAACAAAACAAAACACTAGTATAGTCATGGGCCCTTTTGGAATATACCTAAAATAGGCCTACTAACTATCTACAAAACGGAGACCCCCAAATCTTCATCTGCATTATTCCAGCCTTTAGGTTCATGATTATTCAACAATTTGTTTGGTTCTTTATATGTTAACTCTTCTTTCAGCCACCAGGTTCCAGATGCTACCATGATGCCAACCGGACTTCCCTGGGCAGACAACCCCACCAATGTGTCCTGGAGCCCCGCTTTCCCAGAGCCCCACCCCACTAGGGAAAGAGAGAGACAGGCTGGGAGTATGGATCAAACTGTCAGTGGGGAAGCAATTACAGAAGCCAGACCTTCCACCTTCTGCACTCCATAATGATGCTGGGTCCATACTGCCAGAGGGTTAAAGAATAAGAAAGCTATCAGGGGAGAAGATGGGATATGGAGTTCTGGTAGTGGGAATTGTGTGGAGTTGTACCCCTCTTATCCTATGGTTTTTGTCAGTGTTTCCTTTTGTAAATAAAAATTATATTTTAAAAAAGAAGCAGCAGCAAATGGTGTAGGTATGACTTAGAAAGAAAGAGAAGGCAGGACCATAGAAAAAATGGGCAAATATATTTATAAATATAGACAGATAGTTATAGGAATAATAGTCAACCCATAGCTGTGACCTTGGGAGAACTACTGCAGTTTCCATTGGAGGGAATGAGGACACAGAACTCTGGTGGTGGGAAAGGTGTGGAATTATATACATTTATTATCTCATAATTTTGTAACTTAATATTAAATCACTAACAAAAAATAAATATACCTTTTTATTAATAAGGTAATAGGGCAGAGGTTAATGAAAATCATATAAGCTAAGTTCCACCTTCTCCAAAGACCATCTCCTCCCTGAGAGAAGTCTTTGCCATAGGGCCCTCCTATGACATTAACTGTTTGCCGATCTCATATATGGAGGTGGCAGATTTTTGCTCCCCTACACTATAAAGTGAAGATAGTAATAGAACTTAACTCAGACAACTATAATCAAGACCAATAAATGGGGGGTGGGCAGTAGCACAGCGGGTTAAGTGCACAAGGTGCAAAGTACAAGGACCAGCGTAAGGATTCAGTTTTAAGCCTCCCACTCCCCACCTGCAGGCGGCCTTCTTCACAGGAGGTGAAACAGGTCTGCAGGTGTCTGTCTTTCTCTCCCCCTCTCTGTCTTCCCCTCCTTTCTCCATTTCTCTGTCCTGTTCAATGACAGCAGTTGACAACAATAATAATAACAACAGCAATAAACAACAAAGGCAACAGAAAGGAAAAAGTAACCTCCAGGAGCAGTGGATTTGTGGTGCAAACACCAAGCCCCAGCAATAATCCTGGAGGCATAAATAAATAAATAGAGCTTCCCTGCAGTGGTGTCTTCTCTTTGCCTCTTTGTCTCCTCTGTCTCTATCTAAATTAAGGTATTCATTTAAAAAATAATAACAAAAAAGAATGATAAATGTACAGATGACAAGCATAGTATCGGATCCAGTAGATATTTAACACATACGTTATTATTAAGTGAGACACTATCTGATGTCCAATCTGGGTGTCTTGGTCTTGGTCTCTTTCTTCCTATGCATACCACCCATGATACAAAAACTATTTCTGGATACTATTTCTGCTTGGGGAAATGAATTGAAAAAGAAAGCAGAATCAAAATAACCAGGCTATAACAGTTCCTCTTTGCCAAGATAGATTTCAGCCAGTCTGCTGGCGATCAGACTGTATGAACCAAAGGTACATGAAGGATAGGAGCCCCTTCAGATAATGCCACTGTGGGCTAGGGAGAAAGCTCAGTGGTAACTAACCAGAGTACACAAGGATGCAAGTTCAAGTCCCTGGTCCCCACCTGGAAGGGGAAAGCTTGACAGTGGTAAAGCAGAGCTGCAGTTTTCTCCTTGTCTCTCAGTTTCTCTCTGTCTCTCTCCAATAATAAATACATAAAAATATTTTTAGGGGCCAGGTGGTGGTGCACCTGGTTAAGTGCTCGCATTACAGTGGTAACTAACCAGACTTGCATGTCTAAGGCCCAAGATTCAATCCCCGAGCACCACCATACGCCAAATCAGAGCTCATTCCCCCCAGGACAGGATGGGCTGAGCTAGACAAGTAGCTTCGGTTTCCCCAGAAGGCCTTGGAGAGATCAGGACTGAATCCCCAAGAGTCAAGCAACCTGGTTCTCCTACCAAGAAAGTGAGGACAGATAGGACCACAAGTTGGCCCCCTCTCAAAAGACACAGCAGGCCTGACCAGATATGGTTGGGGTTTTTTTTGGGGGGGGGGAACTTTTTTCTTTTTTTACCTCAGCACAGTAGCAGCTGGAACTATGACAAGCATGTTGTATAAATCTACAGGTGGTCTTCAAGGCGTTGCACAAGGTGACCTCACAGGAGTCTTACCAGATTCTATGCATGAAAGCCTCCTTTCCCCAACTGTCACTCTGAAGATTTTGTCAGCTTGTGAACAGAGGACATTTTGGCCACCTATATCAATTCATAAGTAACTCTGGAGTTTTGCTGTCATATATCCACATTTAGTTTGAAAAATTGGAAATGCTGAGTTTCCTGTGATGAAGATCATGGATGGTTGGCCAGTTACTGGCACTCCTTCCACCCAAAACATTTTGGTGGTTGAATAATGTGGTTCTCATGTTTTGGAGATCTTGCCCTTGTTCTGTCTCCTACCTTTTGAAGTGGAAACAATTTATTCCCAGAATTCACATCTTGATTATTCCAATATTGTTATCACTGTGTTTGTTTTTTTAATGATTCAAAACTATAATGTTGCCCTGTGTCTTCTACTAAAGGGTGAAAAAGAATTGCAGAGTAGTATTCCATGGAGTCTGTATCCCATAACATTTTCAGTCACTCACCTGCTTGTGGGCATTTAGGCTGCTTCCACCCTTTGGCTATTGTGAATAATGCAGATAGGGTCTGACCAGAATGTAAGCCAGCCCTTCCCCTCACATCCCAGAGGTATTATAATGTCAGGGCACTGAGAAAATCATCTCCAGAAATTAGTGGTCTTCAGAGGCTGGACAAATAAAGCAGGCATCATACAGAGAAGACCAAGGAGAAACTTAATAAAAGCAAGCATATTTCGTGTACTCATGGGAGAGCCCTGGAAAGACTGAGTAGCTTGCCCAAAAGGGCTTAGGCCTCTTCTTATGCAGCTCAACTGCAGCAGAAGTTGGGGCTAGGGGTAGGGAGAGCTGGTCTGGCTAGAGCAAGGAGGTCATAGGGAGGTGACCAGAAAAGACAGTTAATAGCTCTTTTGAAGATTAAAATTCTGCCTCCTCCTTGGAAAAACTTAGAGATTTGGCCTTTATTAGTAGAGTGAGAGGGCCTCTTGGTAAGAAACGTATATGTACATGTAATTGTCTTCCAAACCTTCAGATAAATCTTTGTGGAAGGACCGTGGACAGAGCATAATAATTATGCAAAAAAAATTTTTTTTTAGATACAGACAGGGAGGCAGAGAGAGAGTGAAAGAGATCATAGCACTGAAGTTTCCTTCACCATAATAGGAGAAATAGACAGGAGACAAGACAGAGTGAGGAAGAACATAAGTAGAGACACAGAGGGTTTGAAATGAAAGAACCAAGCAACTTCACTTGGCTGAGACATAACGAATAGCAGAGAGGAGAAAGGCATTTATCTGTTTCTATGACAGACACAGGACAGATAACCAGAAAGCTCTGACTTATGGTGCTGCAGGGATTGAACCTGGAGATTCTTTTCATTTCTTTCTTTTTAAAAAAACATTTTTCAAAAAAATTAATTACAGAGAGAGAAATGTCAGAGCATTGCTCAGCTCTGGTTTATGGTGCTTCTGGGGATTGAATCTGAGACTTCAGAGCATTAGGCGTGAAAGTCTTGTTGCATAACCATTATTCTGTTTCCCCAACCCAAACCTGGAGTTTCTTTAGTCTTGGGCACACAAATCCTGTGCTCCAGTACACTGGGCTATCTTCCAAGCCAGAGCAGGGTAGATTGACACTGAATTTTTTGCTAGGTACCAGAACTCTACAAAAACTAGTTCATTTAACCTTTACAACACTCACACAAAGAAGATAGAATTGCTTTTATTTTGTACACACAAACACACACACACACACTGACACTCTGAGACATGGAGACTAAGAATTAAAATCATCTGAGCCCAGGCCTCACACCAAATTCTCTGACCACACTCATGTCTCCGCTACCCCCCCCCCACCAGAACAGAATAGGACCTTTTCTGAAGCTGACTCCCCATGCTCTAATAATAAAATTATTACCACTGAGATCCAGATCCGCATCTGAAAAGGTAATGTAAAAAAGCAATTAAAAAAAATATTTTGCATGAAAAGCTATAGTTGGACCAATGCCTTCCAAAAGGGAGTCTTAGAGGAGCTGTACAGTCCTTTAGATGTGTAAGATCTCCAGTGGATTCTTAAGCCTTAGTCACTCTACCTTAAATTCAACCTGTGTGCTACTTTGTGTTAGAGGAGTAGCAAATTCAGCCGGAATCAACTCTTCACATGGAACAATTTTGTTAGGCTGGCTTTGCACCCACCACTTGGCTACTTTAAATACAAGCTGCTTGCCTTGGGAAGATGATCAGGTGGAAACCAAATCTAAAGAAGTTACATGGACAGGGGAGATAGCATAATGGTTATACAAGTAGACTCTTATGCCTGAGGCTCTGAGGTCCCAGGTTCAATCCCCTACACCACCATAAGCCAGAGCTGAGCAGTGCTCTGGTTAAAAAAAAAAAAAATGACAGAAGCCAGGCAGTGGCACACACATTACAGTACACAAGGACCCAGGTTCAAGGCCCTGATCTCCACCTATAGGGGGAAAGCTTCACGAGTGGTGAAGCAGGGCTGCAGGTGTTTCTGTACTTCTCCCTCCTCTCTAAATTTCTCTCTTTCTATCTAATAAATAAATAAAATATTTTTTAAAAGGAAAAAATTAAAAGGAAGTTACATAAATGAGTTCAAAATCCTGCACCTTTTACTTTCAGAAGCCCTTCTTTCACCCATTCTCCTAGTTCTCAGTCACATAAAGAGACATATGGACAAGGGTAAAAAAATAATAATGTGACTTCTACTCTCAAAAGATTTATTAATGACTGAAATGTATCTCTTATATCACAAAGTAAATTCTTCCAGGAAAAAATATATATTAAAAACAAACAAACCAGCATGTCTTTGAGAGCAGAATCAACAGTTGAGAGGGAATTGGCATTTGACAATCGTAAAAATAGGTACTCCACTAGAAAGAGCATCTGCCCGCTAAAAATATGAATCAACACACGACCTGCTACACTCTGAAAGCTCTGACAGCATTGGTAGGGTATTCAATAATAACCTATTTTTAGGTTGTGGAGCCAAGAAAAACAGGTTGGCTTCAAACAAACAAGGACACACAGAGTACTTCTCCAGAGTACTGAGAAATAAGGGCCTGTGATACAGAACAAAGTCTTCTGGAGCAAAGCCATGGTGTTTGTGCTTTTCCAGGATGCTGAGGTTAAAGGAAAGGAATTGTAGTAATGACTGGGGCCATTCTTGTTGGCAAACTGCTTAAATTCTATTCACTATTTTCTAGTTAAGCCAGACTTTAAAAGAGAAGCAAGACTTGCACCCAAAGAGATGGGGAGTCAGGAGACAGAAGAGGGAGACATGATCAGAAAGGACATCAGTAAAGACACAGAAGACTTGGAAACAGCTAGTTAGATAGTGTGTTAGACTAGTGAAATAACTCAGTTAGATACTGTGTTGCTTTGCCATGTGCACAACCCAAATTGGGCCTGGCCCCCACCTCACTGAAGGAAGCTTCAGTGCTGTGGTCTATCATATATGTGTGTGTGTGTGTGTGTGTGTGTGTGTGTGTGTGTGTGTGTGTACATTATCTCTCAAGAAAGACACAAGAGGGCTCTAAAAGAAAGAGCAAAGCAGCTTCATTTGGCTAGGACAAGCTAAATAGAGAGGCAGAAAGAATATTAGCACAGTTTGATTTTTTTTTAACCAGGTTAGTTTTTAGCATTAAAGTATCAGCATTTGACATTGACTGGCTTCCCAGAATCTGAACCCTCTGGTTCTTATGATGGGGAGCTCTGCATTTTAAGAGAATGGATAGCCAGCCAAATCTGTCTCACTCTCTAGAAAACTGTTATCTCAATCTGTTATCCCACCCCCTTCATGGAAGGCTCTAACGAAAGTCCTGGCTCAGAATGTCAAGTACACCTGTTCCTGTTTTGAGTCAGGCATTACTGACGCAAATGAGAGAGAGAGAAAAAAAATTCTGTCCGAAGTTAGTAGTAGTGACAGAACCATCAAGTGCTAAGGGCAGCCCCATTAATAATGCCAACAGCATGTCCAGTGCCCACTCCTGGCAGAGAAATAAACTGCAGAGTTCTGTGCTCAATAGCAGAGTGACTACCATCATCTCAGGGAAGCCTGGCACCTCGTTGAGATTCTGGCTGTGAGTTTTGCCTGCAAAATCTTCCTTGTTCTTGCCTGTTCTCCAGGTCTGGATCTTTCGTTTTCCTGGTAATCCTGTGAGCTAGCCAACACCTTTCAGTCAGTTCATTTTCTGTTTAGCTTGCCTAGAGGCAATGTTTGTTCCTTGTAACTAAGTAGCCTGGCTCCTGTAATAACCCAACCCTTCTACTTTACAGATAAAATAAAGAGTAAGAGGGAAAACACACTGCTAGGTAGTTTCAAATGCGGGTTTCAAGAGCTGGTATCCTGGTATATTTAGTGCCCATTTACCCCACATAGCCTTATAGATGCTAGAAGGATTCCCATGAATTTGTGTTTTGTTCCTCCCCGTCTTCTGTCCAGAGTCACCAACATCAAGACCTGCCCACCAAATTAGCATTATCTTTTCCAAGTAATTCCAATTTTTAAATTTTATTTATTTATTTATTTATTATTGGATAGGGATGCCACCTCTCCAGATTCAAAGGAGGTCTCGAAACTTTACATCAGGCTCAACCTGACACTGTTGACTGGCTACGGAAGAAGGGCAAACGCTAGAAGAAGATTGGATAGGGACAGAGAGAAATTGAGAAGGGAGGGAAAGATAGAGAAGAAAAGAGACAGAGAACAGCCCTACTTCACACTTCTGAAGCTTTTCCTCTGAGGTGGGGACCAGAGCCTTGAACCTGGGTTCTTATGCACCGTAATGTGGCACTTAATCAGCTGCACCACTGCCTGGCCCCAGATGTCATAAATTACCTACCCCTAGTCACTTTCCCACTATAACCTTTCAAGTCACAAAGTCTCTTGAGACATCAGTTCTTTCAAAATGACATTTCTTTTTTAAAAGATTTTATTTATTTATTAATGAGAAAGATAGGAGGAGAGAGAGAGAGGAGATATAACCAGACATCACTTTCATACATGTGCCACTGGGGATTGAACTCAGGACCTCATGCTTGGAAGTACAATACTTTACCCACTGTGCTACCTCCCAGGCCACCAAAATGACCTTTCTTGAGTATCTCTTATATGCCTGAAACTACCAGGTTGTCAGAAAAATTATAACATAATTTTTGTTTCTCTTTTTTATTAACTTTATTTATTGGATAAAGATAGCCAGAAGTCGAGAGGAAGAGGAATACAGAGAAGGAGAGACAGAGAGACACCTGCAGCACTGCTTTACCACTCATGAAGCTTTCCTCCTGCAGGTGGGGACCAGGGACTTGAACCCAGGTCCTTGTGCACTATAACACATTCACCACCACCCAGCCCCTATTTTTTCTTTTCTCTTTGCATACAATATGTACTAGGGATTCTGTATAGAAGACAACTATAATGGATGTAAATACCATAAAAGTATAGAAAGAAAGGCAGACACTAATCAAATAATCATGCAAATGTAATTGCAAACTAAAAATAGCTAGCTAAGTATTGTCTGGTATGGTGTAGTGCAAAATATTATAGAGATTAGGAACTAATACAATGTAGAAATGATTATGACAACATGTACCAGAGAGCCTTTATCTAGCCTGGAGTTCCCGAAAACCTCCTTGAATATGTGAGCATTTGAGCTGACTTCTAGAATTCCATTGAGTTCACCTGGTGTGGAGAGTGGAGGGAGGGCGGCAGATGGCTCACCTGGATAGAGTTAATGGTTTTTTGTTCATACAGCCTAGATTCAAGACTAGCCTCCACCACACTGGAGGCAGCTTCAGTGCTGTGGTATCTTTCTCTCTTTCTCTGTCTCTTTTCAGGTTTAGTTTTATTTATTTATCAGTGATAGAAAGAGAGAGAACCAGAACATCACTCTAGCATTTGAGATGGCAGGGATCAAACTCAGGACGTCATACTTGCGAGTCCAATGCTTTTTCTACTGCATCACCTCCCGGGTCTCTCCGTCTCTGTCTTTCTACCTGAAAAACGTAGGCTGGGGCTGTGAATCTCTCAAGAAGAGAAAAAACAAGAGCAGAGGGGAAATTTTAAGTACCATAGAAAGATCAGGACTCTACAAGTCCTACAGCAGAAGCACAAAAGAAGGAACCACTGAAAGATAGTCACTAGGGCCCCGTAAGGGGAAGAAAGAAATGAGCTGGAAATGTGGTGGGGTGGGGTTAAGGACTACTCAGCCTTGTTAAGGAATTTGCTTAAAGAAACAGGAAACCACTGGCTGATTATAAAACAGATGATCACGCTGTATTTTAAAAAAATAGTTGTGTCTGCTCTATGGAGAATGAATTGTGAAGAGGCAAGGGTGAGATGAATGTAACCAAGTTAGCAAGCCATTGGCTTAGTTTAAGAAGTTAAGAGCAGGGCCAGGTGTTTGCTGCCGGTAGAGCCTACAGGTTACCTAATGTGCCAGGACCCAGATTCCAACTCCTGACCACCACATAGGTTGTTCTCCTTCCTGCAGAGGGAAAACTTCACAGTCAGTGAAGAAGTGGGGTGGTGTCTCTTATTTCTCTGTCTTTCCCTCTTAGTCTCTCTATATAAAGAAAAGCTAAAAAAAAAAAAAAAAAAAAGAAAGAAAGAAAAAAAAATTAAAAAGAAAGAAAAGAAAGCTACTAGGGGTGGAGGAAATGTGTAGGCACCAAGCCCAGTGATTATCTCAGTAGTGAAACAAACAACCAGACATAACAGCAGCTTAGACTTTAGAGATGGTGTTGGAGAAGAAGAGATTATATTAGGCTAGAGAGATGCACAAGTAAAATTAACAGAACTGGCCCAGGAGCTAGCTCAGTGGATAAAGCATTGGACTCTCAAGCATGAGGTCTACATTTTGATTCCTGGAATGGCTTGTGTCAGTGATGCTTCTCTCTCTCTCTCTCTCTCTCTCTCTCTCTCTCTCTCTCCTTTCTCTCTCTTTCTCTTTCTCCTCTCTTTCTCTTTCTCCTCTCTTTCCCTCACTCTCTCTTTCTTCTCTCATAAATAAGGAGATAAATCTTTTCTTTAAAAAAAGTTAGGGAGTCGGGCTGTCGCTCAGCGGGTTAAGCGCAGGTGGCGCAAAGCACAAGGTCGGCATAATGATCCCGGTTTGAGCCCCCGGCTCCCCACCTGCAGGGGAGTCGCTTCACAAGCGGTGAAGCAGGTCTGCAGGTGTCTATCTTTCTCTGCCCCTCTCTGTCTTCCCCTCCTCTCTCCATTTCTCTCTGTCCTATTCAACAATGACAACATCAATAACAATAATAACTACAACAACAACGAAAAACAAGGACAACAATAGAGAAAATAAATAAATGAAATATTTTTTTAAAAAAAGCTAGCATAACTTAGAAAGAATATGTTTTAAAATGGTGCTATAGCAAATAAATAGCATAATGGTTATACAAAAGTCCTTTCAAGACTGAGGCATTGAAGATCCTAGGTTCAATCCTCCATAAGCCAGAGTTTAGCAGTGCTTAGATAAAATAAAATAAAATAAAATAAAATAAAATAAAATAAAATAAAATAAAATAGAAAAGTGTAATCCAGCAAGCAATACTAAGAAATTGCCAACAGAGGAGGAGGAAAACCAGAAGAATTTTATTATTTATTTTATGTATTTATTTATTTCTGAATAGAAACAAAGAGAAAAGGAGGGGGAAGGAGGAGGTAGAGAGGGAGAGAAACAGAGACACGTGCAGCTCTGCTTCATTACTCATGAAGCTTTCCCCCTGCAGTTGGAGACCAGGGGCTTGAACCTGCATCCTTGTGCATTCTAATGTATGCGCTAACCAGGTGTGCCACCACCTGAGCCCCAGAAGAATGTTTTACAAAGGTCAAGTTAGTAGAGCTCATGTCCATCAAATGTTACAGAGAAGTTGACTAAGTTGAATGTTGTAATGCTGCCAGTTGATTCAAACAACATGGTGCATTATGTTGTTCCTGATGAAGATGACCAGTGATAATGGAGAGAGGGATTTATTCGAGGTCTAGGCCCATCATGTCTGTTTGGGAATCTCAGGACTCCCCAACTAGGGCCTCAACTGATGGGGTGGCCAGATAGTGACTAAAGAGTCATCATTAAAGTATGCCAGCCTCTTGCCCTTATTGACCTTTTGTAGTCCTTACTTTAATAAGGTTAGCTTTGGAGTGACTGAGGGAAGTGTAATAGGAAGTAGGTGAGGAGGGTATCTAGGTCTAAGTAGAAACTATTTCATTAAGTGCTTTTGGGGCCCCCATAGGACCTGCCCTCAATGTGGATCAACAGTGGTAGAAAATGTTCCATCCTCCAAAGGGGGGTTGGATAACATACTCTATCTACCACCTGAAGAAGATGGGTCCTGAAATTGGTGCAACTCAGAATGTTCCTACTGATGACCACAGAATGCAAGTTTGGACCTACAGGTATGTAGAGGTTACACAGGCTCCTAAGCTGATTATGGGCCCCAGATCAAATCGATGGGGTTTACTGTCAACAATATTTATATATCTTCCCCATATTTGGGATCTACTCTCTTCCCTTGTCCAGATTTCTAGCCCTTTTTCCAGCCATGAAATCATCTCCCCAGACAATAACTTGGGTCCACCTGCATATCAGATGTCAGGCTCAGGCAAAACCAATAAACTCATGGGCCCTTTGGAATATACCTAAAATAGACCTACTAGCTGTTTCCAAAATGGAGACCCCAAATCTTTGTCTGCAATATTCCAGCCTTTAGGTTCATGATTAATCAGAATTTTGTATGGCTTTATATGTTAACTCTTTTTCAGCCACTAGATTCCAGATGCTACCATGATGCCAGTCAAACTTCCCTGAGTAGATGACCACACCAATGTGTTCTGGAACTCCGCTTCCCCAGAGCCTTGCCCCACTAGGGAAAGAGAGAGACAGACTGGGATTATGGATCAACCTGCCAATACCCATGTTCAGTGGGGAAGCGATTACAAAAGCCAGACTTTCCACCTTAGACACCCCATAATGACCCTGGGTCCATACTCCCAGAGGAATAAAGAACAGGAAAGCTATCATGGAAGGGGATGGGAATACGGAGCTCTGGTGGTAGAGTATACCCCTCTTATCCTATGGTCTTGTCAGTGTTTTCGTTTCATAAAGAAATAAATATTTTTTAAAAAAACATCATGGTGGCCACTATTAATCTTAGTGAGAACTCATATCCCTGCCCAGTTCCTGTTGGCTGTGTTCTTTTGAAATAATAAAGAATAATTATAACTGATTACAGGTTTACTGATGATTATTGTTGTTGTTGAGAAATGGTCTTACACAATCTCAAGTCTTACACAGTTTCATCTTTCCCAATCAGCTTTTTCATTCACATGGTGTGACAGACAACCCAATAAATAGACAGACCACAGCACCATAATTGTCCCAACACCACCGCCATGGCACTCCCCTGTAGTGCTGAGTCAAACCTTGGCTACATGGCAAGGCAGGCATGAAAATCTTTTGCATAACCTTTATATTATTGCCCTATCCCTCCCACACTCCCTTTAAAATAAATATTTATTTATTTGTTTATGAGAAAAAGAGAGAGGAGAAAGTGAGAACTAGAGTAATACTCTGGTGCATGGGATACCAGGAATCAAACTCAGGACCTTATACACGAGGGTCCAATGTTTTATCCACTGCACCACCTCCTGAACCACTCTCACCTTTTTTTTTCCCCTTTGAATTGGAGCACCTCTCAGCTCTGACTTACGGTGGTGCTAGTGACTAAGCCTACGACCTCAACACCTCAGACATGAAAGTCTTCTTTTGTAACCATTGTGCTATCTCCCAGCCCCAAGTTTTGTCCTTTGCAAAAGAAGACCTAGTGAGTTTAGTCAGTTCTTCTTGGGCCAAGACAGTGTCTGGGAAAACCTAGACTTCCTAAATCAACCTTTGCCTGAATTTCTTACAAAGTGAAGCAATATTCTGGCAAGAACAGGTCTGAAATTATCCCAAACCTGAACCAATTGCTGCTGCTTACTGCCATCGGAGATCAGTCCAAAGTGTGCAATCTTCTTTATTTTCTTCCTGGCATGGATCTGGGTCTGGTCAATTTTATTGTTCTTTATGAGAAAAAAAAAAAAACTACCATAACTGTAAACTCATTCTGACAGGGACTCAGAGGTTATACAGGCTCCAGTGTTAAATATGAATAGATATGGCCCTGGGTTAGGTTATTATGATAAACAGTTAGTTGCATTTGTATATTTTCTTCAAGTCTTTGAGCAACTCTCTGCCCTAATCCTGCTTCCTATTTCTACCCTCAACTCTGACACCGTCTTCCTAGACAATAGTTCTACTCCACCACCTAGCAATCAAGCTGGAGCAAAGATTACTAAAACATAGGCTCCTATCAACATTCCTAATAGACTTCCTAGCTTCCCTCCACCCTAAAGTCCCTACTTCATCTACTCTATTTCTTTTTTATGGTTCCTGTTCATTAAACATTTTGTCCTGCTTTCCATCTTAGTGCATTTCAGCCAATATCAAGTTCCAGATGCTACTATGATTTCATCCTGACTTCCCTAAAAAGATGATCACACCAATACCTCCTGAAACATCACCTCCCCAGAGCCCTACCCCACTAAAGAAAGGCAGAAACAAGCTGGTGTTATAGAACAACATGCCAGTGCCCATGTCCAGCAGAGAAGCAGTTACAGAAGCCAAAATTCCCACCTTCTACACCCCAAAATTAATTTTGGTCCATATTCCCATAGGGGTAAACAACAGGGAAGTTTCCAGTGGAGGGGGTGGGATGCTGGTGGTGGGAACTGTGTGAAATTATACTCCTATTAATTTACAATCTTATAAATCCATATTAAATTACTATCAATAAATAACCTACCAGAGAATTTCTCAACTACTTTCATCTTCTTTCATCAATGGTCCTATCCAGAAGAAATCTATTGTCTTTCTTTGCTTCTTTCTTTCCTTTCCTTCCTTTTCTTTTTCTTTCTTTCTTTCTGTCTTTTTCTCTCTCTTTCACCTGGAATTCTAAGTGCACTAATATTAAGATTTATTTACTGTGTTCCAGGAGGTGGCACAGTATATGAAGCATTGTTCTCTCAAGCATGTGTTCCCAAGTTCAATCCCTGGCATTATATATGCCAGATTGATGCTCAGCTTCTCTCTCTCTCTCTCTCTCTCTCTATCTATCTATCTATCTATCTATCTTTCTCTCTCTCTCTCTCTCTCTCTCTCTCATAAATAAATAAACAAGTCTTTTAAAATTATTTATTTATTTTCATGAGAGACTAGAACACTGATCAGCTCTGGTTCATGATGACGCCAAGGATTGAACCTGGAACTTTCGAGCCTCAGGCATGAAAGTTTGTTGAGCTCCAGGTTGCACTACCTTCCCAGCCAAGTATGCTGATATTAATTGACAAATCATATTCTTTTTGTCACCCCAGGACCTCTTGCCCTCTGGGTTTATGTTGAGTTTGACTAATGGGAAACTCTAGAGCAAGACTGAGAGGTCGAGTCGGAGGTCACGGTGTTTCCCCAGCCTTCTGTGTTCTCTACATGGTTCTGGTGATGATTGCATCCCTCCATGACTTCAGCTGCTATGCGGAGCCTCCCTTCATGGCCTCAGCTTTTTCACAAGGCCTGAGGGGGTGGAGCCCAGAGGCTTCCCACTGTGGCTATGTCCAGTGTGGCTCACAGTCCTTGTGGTTTCCCTAGCCTGTGCATAGTTCTATTATCTAATCCATTTCCACATTCCATCTGAGTGTGCTTCTGCTTCCTGCCAATACCCTGACCTGACTGACAGACCCTCTGCCTCTCTCTTCATTAGAGGAATAAGCAATAAGCAATTGATAGACTACACTGAAAGTCTACATCAAGCAATAATAAATCCATGAGGATTAATTTAAGCACCTGTCAGGCAGGGATTCTTGCATTTTCCCCTTAACTTAAAAAAGTGGATTTCTAAAAATCTGACTCAAAAACACATCTTGAGAGTTACATGCTGTTTAACACCAATGTAGGTAAATTTCACGCTAAGTGATATTTTCAAATGTCAATTGATTTCTTTTTTCCTATAACACTGGGCAACATTGATCAAGATGGAGAAATCTTTTTTTTAAGAAAACACTTCATTTTTGATTTTTTATTATCTTTATTTATTTATTGGATAGAGGCATACAGAGATCGAGATGGAAGGGGAGATAGAGAAGAGAGAGACAGAGATAAGTGCAGCCCTGCTTCACCACTCACAAACTTTCTCCCTGCAGGTGAGGGCTGGGGACTCAAACTCAGATACTTGCTCACTGTAACATGTGTGCTCAACCAGCTGATCCACCACCTGTTCAATGAATGTGTTTCTATAAATAGTCATTAAACTTCTGAAGAAAGGGGAAAAGGGTATTTCTTTTTTCTTTTCCCTCTTTTCACGGTAGTCTGGTAGTCTAGCCAGATATTCCTCGGGATGCGGGATCATCTAAGTTCATTTCCCACATCCACGCTCGACCGGACCTGCCAATATACGCGGATATCTTCGCCCACCCTGTCCAACGCTTGACGTCTCGTCACCCAATCTGGTCCCCTACGCCTACACTGAACTTCTCTGTTCCAGTCTCTTGGAAACAGAGTTGGCAGTCAGCTGAGGTAAAGAACAAACACCTCATCACAGACCCCTGCAAGCGTCAACCCGGCTTTGACCTAGCATGTTATGATTGGGCCCTCCTCAATCGCTATCGAACAGGCCATGGCCTGTGCGCCGCTATGTTCCATCGCTGGGGAGCCAGAGACGACCTGAACTGCCCCTGCGGCTCCGGACAGACTATGACCCACATAGTCAACGACTGCCACCTCTCCAGATTCAAAGGAGGTCTCGAAACTTTACATCAGGCTCAACCTGACGCTGTTGACTGGCTACGGAAGAAGGGCAAACGCTAGAAGAAGAAGACGGTAGTCTGGTGGCTCTGAGCATCTTATTCCATAGGAAAACAAGGAGAAAACTAGTGGACCAAGCTGTTAATGAGTTATTCTGGCTCTTCAAAATCCTAAAATAATTCTGAAGCATAATAAATCTGATTTTATTTGTCTGTGATTTTTTTGTTTTGTTTTCTTTCCCACCAGGGTTATTGCTGGAGCTCTATGCCCTCCCAGCAGAATTTTTCTTGTTTCTTGTCTCTTCTTTTCTCTTTTCCTTCCTTCCTTCCTTCCTTCCTTCCTTCCTTCCTTCCTTCCTTCATTTCTTTCTTTCTTTCTTTCTTCCTCTCTTTCTTTCTTCTTTTCCCCTTTCTTAAGGAAAATAAACACTGCAACTATTCCCATGTAGCATTCAAGGGCTCAGCCCCAGGTTCCCACCCTCTGAAATATCTGACAGAATGGAGCATGCATATGGAGTTAACCTTACCCAGTGGATACAGGCCAAACTGAAGAGAAAAGAAATGATCTAATTACATATGTCATATATAGACTATACAATATATACATTATACAATGTTATAGATACATAGAGCTAGACATAAATATAACTATAGATAATGGGAAGCTACAGGGGACAGATATCTCACCTGGTAGAGCAGGTGTCTTTCAGTGCCTGATGTGAAGCCCTGGGTTTAAGCCCTGCACCATATGGGATACCACAAATGGCTCTATAGATAGTGCCATAACACCTCCCATGTGGGGCTCAAACTTGAGCCCCATGTGTGCAAGGCACGTGTCTAACCTTCCCTCTTTTTATACACTACTAGGAAACTCCAGTGTTGTGTGAAGGCACAATACTGCTGAGCTGCCCCCAGGTCCAATTTTTATTCTATGTTTTTAGAGAAGAGAGTGAGAAAGACAGTAAGAAGATTGGGAGGGACATCAAAGAACTACCCCACCGTCCTTGGACCTCCACCCATCTTGACTCTGTCCATGATGCTGTCCATGGTGTTCCTAGGAGGTACCAGGGATAAAGTCAGAGCCTCACACATGGGAGGAATGCATTCTTCTGCTGAACTACCTCCCAGGACCTGCCCCTTTCTTCCTCCTTTCCTTTCTTCCTTCCTTCCTTCCTTCCTCCCCCACTTTCCTTTCTTTCCTTCCTCCCTTTTTTCCTTTCTCTTGCCTTCTTTTTTTTTTGGGGGGGGGAGCAAGATGGGGGTGGTCATTATAGGATCTTCTCCACTGTAAGCCAAATTTTTCAGATAGAAAGACACCAAAAGCTTCCCTCAGTGATTTTGAAGGCTGGGTTCAAACCTGGGTCATGTTCATGACAAAGCACTTACACTGTCAAATGAGCTATCTTGTCTGCCAGTCTCATCTCTCTGAAAGATACATTTTATCAAAGTTGCTAGAGTTAAGGCTATTGTTTATCATGCATACATTGCACATCCCTTTCTTCCACCTCATCCATATTTCTTTCCTCTGATTCTGCTGACAATTACCTTTTGGTGTGTTCTTTTCATAACCAAGACCAGACTGCTTCAGATAACATATCTATTTGATTCTCCAAAGTTCTCTCTTTTTTTTTTCCACTGAAAGAAGCATTGTGGTGGTGTAACTCATGAGTTATTGGCTTTTTTTTTTAAATCCCATTATTGATTAACATGACACCATGTACTAGTTGACAAGTAGGAGTATTAGGCATATTATTAAATTTGGGCAAGAGTGTAGTGTAAAGACATAAACTCTAAACCTGATGAATTGCTTAACAATGTTCCTGTGGTGAGCTTAGTCATAGGAAAAGCAGTCATTCACACCACACCAAATAATGACAATAGCTTCTAGGTAAACGAGCAGATAGAGGTGACAAAAAGATGTACAGTTACTTCCACCTTCACCTTGAATGCTTCCCAATGCCATCATCTGACACCTGAGTTTTTCTATAGGCTACTCCTGCCTGTATCTCTAGCCGTCCCCACCATACTCCTGAGCTCTCTGTAAGCTTAAATCAGGTAACCTATCTCTGCAGCATGTTCCTGAACCAAATACAAAAGAAAAATCAGGAACTCACCATGGCCTTTATTTCCTCCCTCTTTTATTTACAAAAAAAAAAAAAAAAAAGTGAGTGCACACCCTTGTTCCACAAGTTAGAAAAAGAGGAACTGGAATTATTCCAGCCCAGAGCTGGCTGTGACCCTGTGGGTAAGGCTGCCTAGTTCCAGAACCAGTTAACTTGGCCTAGTTTATTTTGAAATTTCATTCATTTACTTGTTTTTGCATCGTCAGGAGCTACCAATGTGTCATTAGTGACCCAGTTATTCTGCATCCTAACCAGCATTGGGTGTTATCACCATTTTTCATTTTAAGCATTCTGATATGTATATATGAGTTTTTTTCTGATTTTATTTCCACTTCTCTAGTGGATAATAATGTTGAAGATCTTTGCCTGTTCTTCTCTGTCATCCATATGTTGATGGCAGGCGTCTTCATATCTCTTTGCTATTTTCTGATCAGATTGTTCTCACTGTCAAGTTTTGATGGATTTTCATATATTCTAGGAAGAAGTCCTTTGTCAGACATGTGATTTATAAATATTTTATTTCAATCTCTATTGTATTAGATATTTCCATCTCTTAAAAGTATTTATTTATTCATTTATTTATTTTGAGAGGCTAGATAGCATAATGGCTATCCAAAGAGACTCTTCAGTCTGAGGCTCCAAAGTCCCAGGTTCAATCCCCCTGTGCCACCATAAGCCAGAGCAGTGCTTTGGTGAAATAATAATAATAACAACAACAAACAACAATAGTAGTATAAATATTTGTTTATTTTGAATAGAGGTCGAGAAATTGAGAAGGAAGAAGAGATAGACATATGCAACACTATTTCTTTTTTTATTGACTTAATAATGGTTGACATGATTGTAGAATAAGAGGAGTACAATTCCATACAATTCCCACCACCAGAGTTCTGCATTCCATCCCCTCCATTGGAAGCTTTCCTATTCTTTATCTCTCTGGGAGTATGGACCCAGAATCATTATGAGGTGCAGAAGGTGGAAGGACTAGCTTCTATAATTGCTTCTCTGATGGACATGGGTGTTGGCAGGTCGATCATACCCTCCAGCCTGTTTCTATCTTTCCCTAGTGGTACAGGGCTCTGGAGAGGTGGAGTTCCAGGACACAGTGTCGAGGTCAGTCTGCCCAGGGAAGTCAGGCTAGAGTCATGGTAGCATCTGCAACTTGGTGGCTGAAAAAACATTAAGATATAAAGCAGAACAAATTATTTAGTAATCAGGAACCTAAAGCAGAGCACTGATCAATTTTGGCTTATGGTAGTTTGGGGAATTGAACCTATGACTTCAAAGCCTCAGGCATGAGAATCTCTTTGCATAACCATTATGCTACCTAGCCCTTATGTACCTCTGCCCTCCAACACTATTTCATAGCTCCTTTCAGCCTGCATGTGGAGACCTGGGGCTTGAACCCTGGTCCTTATGCACTGTAATGTATGTGCTTTATCATGTGTACCACCACCCAGCCCCTGTATTTCCATCTTTTTAAAAGTATATGATTTATTTATTGTCTAGAGATACAGAGAAATTGAAAGGGGAAGGGGAGAGAGAGAAAGAGAGACACAGGGAGAGATCTGCAGCTCAGTTCCACCACTTGTGAAGGCGGGTGCAGAGAGCTTGAACCTGGATCCTAAATCACTATAACACGTATACTCCACCAGCTGTGCCACGGCATGGGCCTCTATGCCCATCATTTTCACAAAGCCCTCAACTAACAAAAATTTAACTTTAATCAAGTCTATTTCCTTGTCTTTTTTCAGATTGCTGTTAAGTGTCAAGTCTAAGAAAGTTTTATCCAGCTTTCTAAGTCACTGTTTCTGCAGATCTTCTTTTTATGTTTTAGATTTTATCTAGAATTTTTTTAACTTTATACTTAATTTAAATCATGGAGTCATTTTAAGTTAATTCTGTGAGGTTTAGGACAAGATTCTTTTTTAAAATAATGTATAAGATAAAAACTTTTTCAAATTTTCTTATTAGTGATTTAATAATGATTGATGAAATTTTGGTATAAGAGGGGTACAAGTCGCACACCAGAGTTCCATATCTCCTCCATCCATTGAAAGTTTCCCACTTTTAATTGATTGGATTAGGTTTTCATTTTTGTTTGATATTAGGTTGTATAAACTCTTTGTGTATTTTGGAGATCAATCCTCAATATGTGATTTGCAAATATTTCTCTCATTCACATCACTGGAAATTCCCAGTGCCACTCACAGGGCTCCCATCTGATACTGGAGCTTGTGCCCAGGGCCTCTCCACAGCAGAGTGTCTGCTCTGCCAGGCAAGCCTACTCCCAGTTTTCAATATTTCTTTATGGTATAAAATGGCCATCACAATAATCTAGTTCGCATTAGTCATCACACATCATTATAAACTTTTCTAAGGGGCCGGGCAGTAGCGCAGTCGATTAACCGCACATGGCACAAAGCTCAAGGACAGGTGTAAGGATCCCTGTTCGAGCCCTGGGATTCCCACCTGCAAGGAGGTTTCTTCCCAGGAGGTGAAACAGATCTGCAGGTGTCTATCTTTCTCTCCCTCCTCTGTCTTTCCCTCCTCTCTTGATTTCTCTCTGTCCTATCCAACAATAATGACATCAACAACAATGATAAACAACAATGACAACAAAAGGGAAAAATAGTCTCCAGGAACAGTGGATTTGTAGTACAGGCACTGAGCCCCAGTGATAACCCTGGAGGAAAAAAAAAAAAAAACCTTTCTCTAGCGATGAGAACTTCTGGGATGTACTTTCTAAGCAACTTTGAAATATACAATATGAAATTATTAACTTGTTGTATGCTTTACATTAGGTAGTTCTCCCCCGCCAAGAGAATTGGATCAGTCCAGTTAGTTTCACGGCCCGCTTGGCCCTGCCCCGAAGGAACCCCGCCAGAGTTCGAGAGTTCCAGAGTTGGAGAGTTGCAGAGTAAGAGAGAGTGCTTGCGCCGCCGCAAAGAGACAGCAGAGTTCTGTTTGGTGATTAGTTTGGTTTAGTTTATGAATCGTTGTTCCTGAATAAAGAAATACAGCTTCCCTGCCCAGCCATATGTCTCTGGTCGTCTCTGTTACCCGCCCGTGAAGCTAGCCCAGCCAGCTGGAGCCGTCCGAATTTTAACAACAAATGGCGCCCACGTGGACCTGACCTGTGCATCTTTCAGATAAGTAAAGACAATTTGGCTACCTATGCACTATGGCCTTCTCTTCTGCTTGTGAAGAGATCTCCAAAGGCCTCTGCTCTTTCTTCACGAGACTGTTTTGCTGTTTCTGGAACATTTATCTCTGGACCACTCTGTGGTCCACTCGCTCGGGCAAACTCAGAACAGCCAGCGGGAATAGCCAGCGGGAGGGAGGCGAGGCGCGGAGCTGCTATTTCCACCTGGTTAAACAGCCAGCCAGCCGGCTGCGCCCAGACAACCCCGCGCACCGCGCCCGCAGCCCCGCAGCCCGCAGGAGCCCGACGCCAGCATGCAGGAGCCCGATGCCTCCACGCAGGAGCCCGATGCCACCACACAGGAGCCCGATGCCAGCACGCTGGAGCCCGATGCCAACACACTGGAGCCCGATGCCACCACGCAGGAGCCCAGTGCCAGCACGCAGGCCAGCCCACAGGAGCCGGCTCTCCACCACGTGGTGCAGGGCACTGGACGTGTGATCCCTCCATGCTGCTCGGCCACTGTGAACAGGGCAGCAGACATGGCAGGGCCATGGGGCAGGGCCGCGGCGGCCTATCATGGCCGCCACCCCTGGACACCTAGGCCCACGCCTTCTACAAAGCTGGCCCACCTGCCCTCTTGCTATGAATTCTGGAACGATCCCAGACCTCCCGGACCCCCGGGCTCCCTGCCGAAACTGGGCACACGAGATCTCCAGCCGCCGGTCTGGTCTGAAGACAGACAAGCTGGAGTACGCAGAGATTTGTGCAGAGATTGCAACCTGCAATTCCTAGAAGTGAAGCTGCGCGGGAAGCCACCTCCAGATGGTGAAACCCCCCCCCAACAACTAAGACAGTACAGATTTAAATTCGTGTTTAAAATGACATGTCTTCGTAACAAAGGTTTCTCTCCTAGTGTATTAATGACCATGTTTATGTGTATGTTTAAAGTTTGGTAAACAGTAGCTTTAAGGCTAAATTCTTACTAGTCAAAGTTAAATGAAAAAGGTTTTCAACGTAATTCTCATAAAGATAAAATTAACTTACATTTAAAGTCTGAGGTAAAAATTAGTTAACAATCAATATATTTTAACTAAGTTGGTCTAAACAAAAGGTTAAATAGACTTGTTGATGTGTAAAACTCTCGATTACCTTCTCTGTTAGAAATGGTAGATTGCACAATGGCTATGCTAATTATTCTCATGCCTGAGGTTTCCTTTCCTGACTCCATCTTGAATGGGTGTAACAAAAGGTTAAAAGACGTTGTTGATATGTAAAAGTCTCAAATTCCTTCTCTATTAGAAATATGCTAATAACAAGTTTTGTTTCATAGTAAGTAAATTGCAGCCAGCTGCCTTTGGGACTCTAGGCCGTTCCCCGCCCCCATACAAATGCCCGTCAAGGCAAGTATGCCCCCCAGAGGCAAGAAATGTTTTTTTTTAAGCTGATAAAGTTTTGCCCACAGAGGCAAAAAAAATGGCCCCCTCAGGCCTTCCCTTGACAGCACACTGGTTCTTGTTACTTGCTTACATGTTTCTCCATGTTTGTGCCAGTTTCTTTTTTAAAAGTGCCTGTATGATATATGTTTCTGTTCACCCCACACCCTTGATACTATAGTCATTTAGTTAAAAAGAAAAGGGGGAATTGTTGTATGCTTTACATTGGGTAATTCTCCCCCGCCAAGAGAATTGGATCAGTCCAGTTAGTTTCACGGGCCTGCTTGGCCCCGCCCCAAAGGAACCCCGTCAGAGTTCGAGAGTTCCAGAGTTGGAGAGTTGCAGAGTAAGAGAGAGTGCTTGCGCCGCCGCAAAGAGACAACAGAGTTCTGTTTGGTGATTAGTTTGGTTTAGTTTATGAATCATTGTTCCTGAATAAAGAAATACAGCTTCCCTGCCCAGCCGTATGTCTCTGGTCATCTCTGTTACCCGCCTGTGAAGCTAGCCCGGCCAGCTGGAGCCACCGAAATTTTAACAACATTAACTATATTCACCTTGCTGTGCATAAAATCTCATTGCAATGAGTAAAGCACTGGACTCACTAGCATGCACTCGAGTTCAATCCCAGATATCACATGTGCCAAAGTGATACTCTGGTCCTTCCACTCTCCTCCTCCTCTCTTCTATCATTAATACATAGATAAAGATATTTGAATCTCTAAGATTTGTTTATTTTATAACTGAAATTTTATACCTTTTGACCCCTTTTACCCACTTCATTCCCTTCCCACTACCCACTCCTTTCTAAAAACCAGCAATATATTTATTCTACCTATGAATTTACTTGGTTTTTTCTTTTGGAGTCTACATATGAGTAAAATAAGAGGGTATTCCATCTTTCTTTGTTTTTTGTTTGTTTTAATGACCCCATCCAAAAATGGGGAGATGACATGGACAAAATATTCACCACAGAAGACATCTGGAAAGTCGAGAAACATAAAAAAAATGCTCCAAATAAACTTTAAAAAATTTTTTTAAATATTTATTTATTTATTCCCTTTTGTTGCCCTTGTTTTATTGTTGTAGTTATTACTAATGTCGTTGTTGTTGGATAGGACAGAAAGACAGGAGAGAGGAGGGTAAGACAGAGAGGGGGAGAGAAAGATAGACACCTGAAGACCTGCTTCACCACTTGTGAAGCAACTCCCCCGCAAGTGGCGAGCCGGAGCTCGAACCATGATCCTTACGCCGGTCCTTCAGCATTGTGCCACATGGGCTTAACCTGCTGCGCTACTGCCCGACTCCCTCCAAATAAACTCTTACAGAGAAATGCAAGTAAAAACAACAATGAGTTACCACTTCATTCCTATGAGAATGTCATACATCAGCAAATGCTGGAGAGGTTGTCAGGGCAAAAGAACCCTCCTGCACTGCTGGTGGGAATGTAAATTGGTCCAACCTCTATGGAGAGCAGTCTGGAGAACTCTCAGAAGGCTAGAAATGGAGCTACCCTATGATCCTACAATTCCTCTCCTGGGGATATATCCTAAGGAACCCAACACACCCATTCAAAAAGATTTGTGTATACCCATGTTCATAGCAGCACAATTTGTAATAGCCAAGACCTGGAAGCAACCTAGGTGTCCAACAACAGATGAGTGGCTGAGCAAGTTGTGGTATATATACACAATGGAACACTACTCCGCTACTAAAATGCTGATTTCACCGTTTTCAGCCCATCTTGGATGGAGCTTGAAGAAATCATGTTAAGTAAAATAAGTCAGAAACAGAAGGATGAATGTGGGATGATCTCATTCACAAGGAGAAATTGAAAAACAAGACTAGAAGAGAAAACACTAAGAAGAACCTGAGTGGAGTTGGTGTGTTGCACCAAAGTAAAAGACTCTGGGGTGGGTGGGGGGAAGAGTACAGGTCCCAGAAAAGGATGACAGAGGACCTAATAGGGGCTGTATTGTTATGTGGAAAAATGAGAAATGTTATGCATGTACAAACTATTGTATTTATTGTCGAATGTAAAACATTAATTTCCCAATAAAGAAAAAAAGAAGTGTTTTGTTTGTTTTTTAATATTTTTATTTATTTATTATTGGAAAGAGACAGAGAGAAATTGAGAGAAGAGGCGGAGATAGACAGGAAGAGAGACAGAGAGACATCTGCAGTATTGCTTCACCACTTGTGAAACTTTCCCCTTGTAGGTGGGGACCAGGGGCTTGAACCTGGGTCCTTGTGCACTGTAATGTGTGTGTTTAACCAGGTGCACCACTACCTAGCCTCGATGTTTGTCTTTTAAAAAAATATTTAATTATTCCCTTTGTTGTCCTTATTTTATTGTTGTGGTTATTATTACTGCTATTGATGTCGTCGTTTTGGATAGGACAGAGAGAAATGGAGAGAGGAGGGGAAGACAGAAAGGAGGAGAGAAAAATAGACACCTGTAGATTTGATTCACCTCCGGAGGCTAAAACCAGGATCCCTAACACCAGTCCTTGTGCTTTGCACCACCTGCGCTTAACCTGCTGCACTACCACCCGACTCCCTATTTGTCTTTCTTCATCTGGTTTATTTCCCTTATATAATGCCTTCCAGATCCATACATAACATAAATAAATAATATAAACATAAATAATATAAATTTTCTTTTTTTGACTATAACTAAGTAGTATTGTATTACTTATATGTACTACATTTTCTCTTTTTTAATATTTATTTTTTAATTTGAGAGGACAAAGAAACTGAGAGGGAAATATAGCTAGAGGGGGTGAGAGAGACACCTGCAGCAGTGCTTCACGACTTGTGATGATGCTTCCTTATAGACTATATTTTCTTTATCCACTCATTTGTTGATGGACACTTAAATTGTTTCCATGTCTTGTCTATTATAATCAATGCTGCAATGAATATGAGAGTACGCATATCTTCTTGAGTTAGTGCTCTCATTTCCTTCAGAAAAAAAAAAGAAATGGAATTGCTAGATCACTGGAGTTCTATTACTAATATTTATTAATTTTTAGAAGCACTTCCATTCTGTTTTCCATAATGACTACAACTACTTGCATCTCCACCAGTAGTGCACAACATGTTCTGTGTTCTTCACACCCTTGCCAACACTTGTTATTTCCTGCCTTTTTGATAATTATCATTCTAACAGGTCAAGTGATATTTCATTGTGCTTTTGGTTTGCATTTCCCTGATGATTAGTGATGTTGACCACATTTTCATGTACCTGTTGACCGCTTGCATGTCTTTCTGTGAGAGCAAGTCTACTCAATCATATGTCCATTTTTTTTCTTTTTTTTTAATTTTTTATATTTATTTTTCCCTTTTGTTGCCTTTGTTGTTTTTATTGTTGTTGTAGTTATTGTTGTTGATGTTGTAGTTGTTAGGACAGAGAGAAATGGAGAGAGGAGGGGAAGACAGAGAGGGAGAGAGTAAGATAAGACACCTGCAGACCTGCTTCACCGCCTGTGAAGTGACTCCCCTGTAGGTGGGGAGCCGGGGGCTTGAACCGGGATCCTTACGCTGGTCCTTGTGCTTTGCAGCACATGTACTTAGAACACTGTGCTACCGCCCAACTCCCCATATGTTCGTTTTTTTTAATTGATTGGATTTCCCTTTGCTGTTAAGTTATATGAAGTCTGTATAATAAGCCTTCATGTTATCTTTAATAGTAATATTTCTTCTTTTAAAATATAATCACATTACATATTAACTTTGTAGCTTACAATTTAACTAAATTAATTTATGAGTTTCAGAAGGTTTATGTGATGTGTTTAGGGTTCCCTACATGTAATGCTGTCATCTCCAAGTAGTAACCCTTTTACTTACTTGATTCTAGAGGTTTTGTTGTTCTTCCACTGTGGAAATGCTCTTGGTCATGTTGATAAATTTCTCTCTTACTCGTTTATAAGAGTTTTCATGGATTTATATTGTGTCAACTGCCTTCTTAACATTGACTGATATGATCATTTAAAATGACTTTAGTCTATTAATATATTGGACTACACTGGTTGATTTTCAAATGTTGACCCAGTCTTGAATCCCTAGAAGGAGCCCCCTCTTGGCTGTGGCATGTAATTTTCTGTACACTGTAGGATCCGATGTGATGGTGTGTTGTTAAATTGTTTTATATGAAAGTTCATGAGAGGTATTGGTTTATATTTTTAAAGATTTATTTATTCATGATTAAGAGATGGGAAGAGAGAGAACCAGAGCCTCACTTCAGTACATGTGATGTTGGTGTTGAATTGAGGGCCTTGTGCATGAGAACCCGATACCCCTCCTACTTCACCATCTCCCAGATAACTTTGTCTTTTTTAAATATTGACTTGGGGTTAGAGAGATAGTTCAACAGGTAGGGCTTATGCCTTGTCATATACATGATGTAAGTTCAAGTCCTGGCATAATGAGTAGGCATCTAAAAAATAATTTGTACAGATAAAAACAGAGAGATGACTAAAACACCACAATAAAAAAATGAATTTTATAGGTTACTTTCTTTTTTGCAGGGATGCAAAGAAAAATAATTTCTTCAGCTCCTGATACCTAAAAGTCATTATCAATCACTGCTGTTCTCCTTCATTGCCACTGTTATCAATGATAAACACCCTCCACACATCTTTCATGGATTAGATCCTGGGTTTAACTATGCAATATCAAAAAAGTCTTTATTGTCAGAGAATCTGTAGTTAATCTGGAGTGTGTGGGAGCTGGGAGATAGCTTGCCTAGGAGAGCACATACTTTACAGTGCTCTAGCACCCAGTTCACGCCATCAGTCACCACATGGGAGCATAATGCAAAGCAGAAGTTTCAAGAACTATGGAACAGTGCTGTGTGTCTCTCCTTCTCTGTGTGTCTCTCTACACCTTCTCTCTCTAACCTATTATAATAAGTCTTCTAGAAGAGGTGGAATCATGCAGACACAAAGCTCCAGTGAAATCCATAGCAAGGAAAAAAAAAACCTGGAATATTCACATAAGATAAAGGAGAGCAGCCTATTCTGAGTTCTTCATACTTATTGTAGTACATTGATGTGTTTGTTTAAAATATAGTGTGTATATGTACACATATTCCATGACGCACAATACATACACGCACACACACGTAGACAGTAAGACAGAGTTAATTCTTGTATGAACCTTTGCATAATACTGTGCCCTCCAATAGATCGTAAGTTTCCTTAGAAAAGGAACCTTCTCTTTTGTTCATAATGATTCCCCGTCTCTATACAATGAAAGGAATATAGTCAGCATGCAACTGTTTATCGAATACATAAATTAATGAAAGAAAAGAGTTTCATAGACAGTTAGAGTTGCAGCAGCTGAGAGGATTAAGCACTTACCAATGACTGGAATTGCTGGTGATAACTTAAGGAAGCATTAGGTCTTGATTAGAAGCTTGAAGAAAGGGAGGGTATAAGTAAGGCACATGAAATATTCAACAAAAGGACTTTCATGGCTGGAATGGGAAATATATTCCCTCTTGCTGGAGCTGGAGCACACCCAGTGGAAATGTTGGGTTGGCTTGCCAGAGATAAGCAGCAGTCAACACAAGTGTGATGCCACTTGGATCCTAAGGAAGCAAATACAATTTTAAGAAGTAAAGGTAGATTAAGGGTGAAGAAGAAACTCTAGGTTCAGGGACTGGATGGTGGCTTACTTAGTTGAGTGCATATGTTACAATGTACATGGACCTGGGTTCAAGTCCCCAGCCCCCACCTTCAGGGAGGGAAGCTTCACAAGAGGTGGATCAGTGTTGCAGGTGTCTGTCTTTCTCCCTCTCTATCACCCCCTTCCTTCTCAATGTCTGGCTGTCTCTATCTACTAAATTAAAATAAAGATAATTTTTAAAAAAGAAAAAGAAAGAAACTCAGGGTTCAGAGAAAAGAAAACTTTACTTTCCCAATTGACATTCTTGTTCTTCTAGCCATTCTTCACAAAGAAACCATGTTTACTTATTTATTATACAGATAGAGTAGACAGAAATAACCTCAATAACACAGCTTGTTATTGATGTGTTACCTTTTTCACTATAGCTTATTAAATTACATGAAGTTGATTCAGTGTTTAATAATAACTGTGTTGATAATAATAACTGTTGATAATAATAACTGGATTAGTATATGTTCCTAAAATATTGGCTCCCATAATATAATAGAAACTAACCCAGCACCCTAAAGACTATACAGTTAAATAGACCCATATGTGGGTCTATTATTCATGGGATTCCATGTAATGGGATTCAACAATGTTAAGTTGAGTCTTTAGTTGAACAAAGGGGAGAAGACAAAGTCAAATCTTGCTGGCTTACAGCTCTGCAGAACAGTGGAGGTTTATATGAAAAACTTCAGTGTGATAATACTTCAAGTTAGCTGAGCATAACCCTATTTCTGACCACCACTCTGTTGTCTGCTCCACTATAAAAGGTTAACAAAAAAAATTAAGTACTAATTTTCTTCAACTTCTCTTGAGGCTAAGTGGCCAATGAAACATGAATAGCTAGGAGCAACAGGGAGATAGTGCCTGGAAAAGCTTTTTGCCTACCTGATAAAAGGTTTAGCTGGGGATCTTACCCTGCCTTCTTTTCTCATGCTGAATATAATTTCTGGAGCTGAAGCAGCCACTTTGAAACCAAGAGGCAGAATGCATGAGGGAAAGGCCAAAAGAATTGAAGTGTATTTGGTCCTAGTTTTAGTAGGCTCCCAGACTAAATCCTAAGTAACAGATTCTATTGGTGTTATATGAGGATAAGACTCTTATTTCTTTAAGTAGTTATGCTAAGTTTTCTGTTATTTACTGCCAAAACCATTTCTCCCACATATACATAGGAATTTCATCTGTTCTAGTTTCTTTTCTTTCTTTCTTTTTATTTTTTTTTTTTTCTGTTCTAGTTTCTACTGCTCTAAGAGCTAGAAAAGGAATAAAATGAAAGACAACTGATATGCCAAGCACGGTGCTGGATGGTTTTCATACTTCATTCTCTACAAGTTTCACAACAATGCTGTATGAGGTGACATTTATAAAAATGTATAATTTATCATGGCTGATCAGATGTTATATTTTAAAGGAAGATTTGACAGAACTACAGTTAGGTGGGCCTTGAAAAATTCATTTCAGAGTAAATTTGCAAAGTTTTGAATACTTATCCTTCTTCAATAAATTAAAAGTATAGCCACAGACAATCCATTTGGACAAATTAGACACAAACTGTCTACCAACAAACACATCAGAGCATCCATACCACTTCTTGTCAAACAGCTAAAGGTGCTTGGTTTGGCTGATAAACTGTAAGGCTTTTCCTTCTACTAGAGTTGAGTGGTTTCAAAGAGACTATGAAAAAAAAATTCCCATAGGACCAGATAATAGCATCCAAAGGCGGAAGAAGAAAGTGTGTGGGTTGGCTCTCTCTTTTAGGGGGCTAGAGATCTATAAATCACAGAGGTCTAGAAGTTACCCAGAAAGAGTCAGGAGGAAAAATCGAGAGCATTGCACTTGCTGAGCTCAGTCACTCAGCCAGCCTGGAACTGGAAGGCCCTAGAGCTTTGTTCTGTAATGAGGGTGAAGCTGCAAAAACTACCAAAAGAGGGAGTCAGGTGGTAACCCAGCGGGTTAAGTGCAGGTGGCACAAAGCACAAGGACCGGCGTAAGGATCCCGGTTCGAGCCCCCGACTCCCCACCTGCAGGGGAGTCCCTTCATAGGCAATAAAGCAGGTCTGCAGGTATCTATCTTTCTCTCCCCCTCTCTGTCTTCCCCTCCTATCACCATTTCTCTCTGTCCTATCCAACAATGACATCAATAGTAACTACAACAATAAAACAACAAGGGTAACAAAAGGGAACAAATAAATAAATAAATAAATATTTAAAAAAAAAACTACCAAAGGAGAACAGAGTCACATACACCATGTCAGGAGGTATATACACAGAAGAAGATGTACTCAGCCTTGAATGGTGTAAGGCTAGTTGTTCAGTCATTCTTCACTCTTTCAGCACAGAAAGGGATTTATTCTCTATCTACTGTGAGATAGGCCCATGGATGTAGCAATGACTTATTAAGCAGACACAGGTCCTGCCCTCACAGAGTTTACTACCTGGCATAGACAAGCTGCAGTAAAGTAGAATGAGTGTCCCTACTTTAACAGGTGAATGTTCTGAGTAATAGTTACCTTCTTTCCTATGTGTGGTGTTACTATGTGGTGAAAAGAAGAAAGAACTCTGGGTCAGAGCATCCAGTTATCCCTGCTTACATCAATTAAAGATACTATTTTAAACATATAACATATATATCTTTATTTATTTATTGGATAGGGACAACCAGAAATCTAGAGGGTGGGAGATGATGTGGCGGGGGGCGGGGACTTGCAACACTGCTTCAACACTCGCAAAGCTTTCACCCTGCAGGTAGGGACCAGATACTCAAACCTGGGTCCTTGAGCATTATAACTATGTGCACTCAACCAGGTGCTCCACCATCCAGACCCTTGAAGACCCCTGCAAGACATGAGCTATCACTGAATCAATAAGTTATAATATTAAGGAGAAAGTACTATTGGGAGCTGGGAAGTAACACACTTGGTTAAGTGCACATACTACCATGAACAAGGACCTTGGGGACCAAGGTTCAAGACCCTGCTCCTCACCTGCAGGGGGGCACTTCACGAGCGATGAAGCGGGTCTACAGGTGTCTTATCTTTCCCTCTCTCTTTTTAAAATTTTTTTATTTTTATTTATTCACTTTTGGATAGAGACAGAGAGAAATTAAAAGAGGAGAGGGAAATAGAGAGGGTGAGAGACCAAAAGATACCTGCAGCCTTGCTTCACCACTCATGAGGCTTTCCCTCATGCAAGTGAGGACAAGGGACTTGAACCTGGGTCCTTGAACACTGTAATGTGTGTGCTCAGCCAGGTGCGCCACCACCTGGCCCCTTATCTTTCCCTCTCTACCTCCCTCTCCTCTTAATTTATCTTTGTCCTATCAAGTATAATTGTTGTATGCTTTACATTGGGTTCTAGTTCTCCCCCGCCAAGAGAATTGGATCAGTCCTGTTAGTTTTGCGGGCTGCTTGGCCCCGCCCCAAGGAACCCCACCAGAGTTGCAAAGTGACAGAATTTCAGAGTTCCAGAGTTGAAGAGTTGCAGAGTTCGAGAGTTCCTGAGTTCGAGAATAAGAGAGAGTGCTTGCGCCGCCGCAAAGAGACAGCAGAGTTCTGTTTGGTGATTAGTTTGGTTTAGTTTATGAATCATTGTTCCTGAATAAAGAAATACAGCTTCCCTGCCCAGCCGTTGTCTCCGCGTCTCTGTTACCCGCCGTGAAGCAAGTCCGGCCAGCAAGAGCCGCCGAAATTTTAACAACATATAATAGAAAATAAAGAGGAAAAAAAGAGGGGGGATGGCTGGCTGAGAGGTGGATTCATAGAGGTGGCTACACTGAGCTCCAGTGGCTTGGAAACCTGATGGCAATAAAGAGAGAAAACCATTGGCATACTAGTCTCAGCTCAACGTCTGTTATGTAATAGCCTAACAACATGGACTCTATAACAATAGTATCCATTTCTCTAGCCATAGAGATGAACATAAGAGGATCCTGTGACTCCCACTGGTCAACAGAGCCCCTCTCCACGATCTTGGTAAATGGAGCTGGTGAGAGAAGAAATTCTTTCCCCTCCAGGTATCATGCTGTGACTTTGGGCTGTGTATTTTTGTCTCCTTTCTTGTGAAGAATGAAAAGACTTGATACACAGAAGAAACCCAAGTAAGGGAAAAGAGAAGCTTAACTAGCTTTAATATTCTGCTTCTTGGTTACACAAACCAATAATGCTTTCATTTTAAGCAAGTGTGGGCTCACTCTGATACATACAACCAGATTGTTGAGCCCTTCTCTAAGTAGGAATGGTAATATGTACTGCTAAGGTGTTGTAAAGGGAAAATAACAAGTAGGGGAGCCAGGTGGTAGTGCACCTGGTTGAGCACACATGTTACAATTTACAAGGACCTGGGTTCAAGCCCCCAGTCCCCACCTTGAGAGGGGAAAGCTTCCCAAGTGGTGAAGCAGAGCTGCAGGTGTCTCTTTCCCTCTCTATCTCCCCCTTCCTCTCAATCACTGGTGGTCTCTATTAAGTAAGTAAGTAAATAAATAAATAGCAAGAAACTGAGAACTAAGCAGTATTTTTTTCACTGTTTGTGACTGTCCTATTCCAACAAATACCATTTACATGTTCCTCAGTATATTCTAAGGAGCACTAACTATACTGTTTATGACCAGATTTTGTGATGAATGGCTGGCTAAACAAACTCTTTCTCAAGGGATTTCCCAATCTCCAGTTTTCTAATTTGCTCCATGAATTTCCAGCAGAGGAAAAAGGATGTAACCATAGACTCTCTTGACAAGGAACATCTTTAAACACAGGAGACCACATTCTGTGTGTCTATTCAGTAGTTGTGCTGTGACAATCACTGCCTTTTCTATCTTTGCAAAAGTCTGACTGTCTTTTTACCCCTGTTCTGACAATCACTAACTGTGGTATTTGGAAGTCACTTTATTTCTCTGAACCTCCACATCTTCATCTGCAAAGTGACGGTGTTAGATTCTCTGACCTCTAAAAGCATGTCCAGATCTACAGTGTACTTTATGGGAGTATATGAAAGATCCTAGGAAGATCAAGCACAGATCAGATGGGCAGTTCATGTTTCCAAAGGCCAAGAAAAGCCCACATTGGGTTGGAGAAATCACACAGTGATTATGCAAAAAGGTTCTCATGCTTGAGGCTCCAAGGTTCCAGGTTCAATCCCTAACACCACTATAAGGCACGGCTGAGCAGTGTTCAGAGTTCTGCATAGCTAATCTCATTAAAATAAAATTTTAAAATACATTTAAATAGAAAGACCCATGCTACAGAATGCAGTAAGGGGTGGGGAAGCAATGACTGCCCTGAATGTTCACAGCAGCAAAGCTTTGCATTTGGGAGGTTTTATTCCAGCATTCTGCAGTAAGCAGTCTCTGTATAACCTCAACAGTGTTGAATGGAAGTTAGCTTATTTAAAAAAGTATTTATTACATATGAGAGAGAAAGAGAGATAATGTTTCACACGAGGCAGAGAGAGAGAGAAAAACACCACAGCGCCACTCTAATACATGCAGTGACAGGAATCAAACTGGGAACCCAGGCAAGAAAGTCCAGTGTTCTATCAGTTGAGTCATATCCCAATTTGCTTACTTTGAGGTTTCTAATAGCACTCGATTCCATGAGTTTGCATGTGTTAGATTTGGATAGAAAACATTATCACTTCATAAAATAAAATGTTAATGTGACTGGGTGTTTGTTCTATGGATCCCCAAACATCAAAGGTGGGGGGGGGGGGCACGGAAACCCTACCAGGCTGAAGTGGGGAAAGAGCAGAGGTCATACAATTCTGACCCTAAACTCCTGAACAACATTATAGTTTTCATATTCTTGCTCAGTTAAAATAGAACCAAGATAACTGTGAATCCAGCCCTCTTCTTTTCTATCATCCTCAATTAATTAACTAGAGACTTTAAAGACTTATTAAGTCTAAGTGAAACAGTAAAAGAGAAAATTCTTTAGCTTAAAAATTAAGAGCGCTACACAATGCATTAATTCTGTTATTACTCATAACGTTTCAAGTATAAGTTTAGCTATACCACAGACATGACTTCAGGCAAGTAATTCATCAGTTCCGCCCTTCATATAAAACAAATGTGGTAATGGATGAGAAAGATTTAACTTCAAAATGATGGTGGAATGCCTTTGAAAATTGAGGGTCACTGCAATACTTACTCATTAGTAGTAACCATACAATTGTGATGTTACAAATAGCTTTACATCCAAGCAGAATCCAGAGTGCACTGCTACTTCTTACTTGTTGCCATTTTGATTTAGTTCATTAGCTCCACTAGCCTATAATTAACACAACACCCTGGAAAATTAATCTAGTCTGGTGAGTCAGCATTTGGGGAATGAAAAAGACTTCAAAATCATGTTGGAATTAAACTAAAGCCATAGAGTCAGGATGGACTGGTTTCAGAGAGAATTAAAGACCCCAAGCCCTGATTTTTTTCAGCTAAAGATAGAGGAGTCCATCTTTCTATTTTCAACAGCTGAATTTCAGCATTGCTACGAAGGTAAAAAATATAGTCCTGGGAGGTGGTACAGTGAGTAGAGCATTGAACTTGTAAGCATAAGATTCTGAGTTTGATCCCTGGCATCCACCACACCAGTGATGCTATGGTATTTTTCCTCCTCCTCCTCCTCCTCCTCCTCCCCCCTCCCCCTTCCCCTCCCCTCCCCCTCCTCCTCCTCCTCTTGCTTCTCCTCTTGTGTTCATAAGTAAGATATTTATTTTAAAAGGTAAGTAGAGTCCTTACCTAAATTTGTAGAGAATTGCCAACATACCGTCTGTGCATATTCCTCATGAAAGGTGGCATTGGAGATATCAAGCCTGGTAACATAATGAAGGAAAACTGGCTAAATATCATCGGGCAGAAATTCTGAGAGTTTTGAGTTTCTGAATTAGCTGCAATTTTTGTTTGTTTGTTTTGTTTTGTTTTTTTACTGGCAATTGTGAGATATCTCAATTCTCAAATCTGAATTCAGATGAAGTGCTGTGCAGATGTCCCCTCAGGCTAGTGCCAGTTCCCGCAAGAGTTAATATGGTATTCTCGAAGTGCCCTTCCCAACCAATCCTGTCCCGGCTCGTCACTCCCGGTTTTTGCCCTATAAAGCCCTTCTTCTTCTGCCCCTCTCTCTCTTGCCCAGTTTTCACCTCAGTGGTTAGACATAGAAAAGAGTGCTGCACAAGGCAGCCATTTTGGCTAGCTCCACGTGGTCCGAACCACTGAGCTCTCACCCAACTCTGAGGTGCCCTCGCCAATAAAGAATTGTGTTCCCTCTCTGCTCCGGATCTCCTCCCTCTCCCTCTCCCTCTCCCTCTCCCTCTCCCTCTCCCTCTCCCTCTCCCTTTCCCTCTCTCTCTCTCTCCCCCACATCGCAGCACAACAATGAAGAAGTATCCTAGAGGGCTGGGTGGTGGAGCACCTGGTTGAGTGCACATGGTACAGTGCACGAGGACCCAAGTTTGAACCTCTGTCCCCATCTGTAGGGGGAAAGCTTTACAAGGGTGAAGCAATGCTGCAGGTATCTCTCTTCTTCTCTATCTCCTTCTCTACTCTAGATTTTTGTTTCTATCTAATAAATAAAGATAATTAAACAAACTTTAAAAGAAGTATCCAACACCCAGGAAGGGGAAGCATATGTTACAGTAGCCAAAAGGCCACTAACAAGTGAAAAGCAATATGGAAGGTTAGAACATACAGCCAGCTACCAGGGAGCTGAAAGATGCAGATGAGGAGCAGAGAGATTAAAAAATGGGGATGTGTGCAAGATGTACTTCAGCCATAAAAAAAAAAAAAACCGACAAACAACTTCCTTTTTTCATTTTAGCGACTATACAGTGTCCTGTGTATGTGAGTATGTCTAGTTAAAATACCAGGAACTAGGTCATCAGATAATTTGGGGGATAATTTCATCCTTTTCTTTTTCTGAATTTGTTCAGTGTCTTTTCTTGTCAATGTCTATGCATCTTAACTGTTTTATTCCCAACGGTATACATGTGATAGCATTGGGAAAGCTCTGAGACAAACTTTTCTAAGTCTCAAATCATCTGAGGCTAAAGTGATCACGTCTCTTTCTAGTTAAATCCAGCCTTCACCTACTCTTAGGATCAAGGCTTCTTTTCCTTGATCAACAAATTCAATTATTCCAACTCCTGAAGTGTCTGCCTTATTTCTGAATACTTCCTTTCATTTTAACCTCACAGCTGCTTGTCTGATCTCTAGAGTTCAATACACCAATGCCAATTTAATCCAAAAGCACAGTCTTAAGTAAAATTACAACAATGTCATTCCCTGGCTCAAAATATGTAATGGCTGCCTACTGAGAAATCAAATAAGGAAAACTCAATTGGGCTGTCACAGTGTTGATTTTATGTCCACTCAGCAACCCAATAGCATGCATTTCTTTTAGCTGTGGAATGTTGGATCCACAGTTTACGTACTACGAGTGCAAGACCATTCAAATTAGAGACAGCAGGACAAACTTATATGCTTTCTGCCCATGATTCATGGGAGTTCAGGACAATTTGTTGCTGCTGCTAGAAATACAAAAGTTGATTTGCTATTAGGTTATTGCATCAGTCATCTTCTCACAAGAAAGAAGAAACCACATCAACTTGTAAATGACTACTTCCCAATTTGGTAAAACACCTTCTTTACAAAGAAGTGGGAAGAAACTTGAATGAGAAAGTATCTTTTTCTTTTCTCTCTTCTACCTTCCTCCACTTTCCATACTGATTTTTTGTATTTTTTGTAAATAATCAGAATCTAGATTACATTTCTCAAAATGTTAAACATAATGGGGCCAAGTGGTGGTGCACCCGGTTAAGAGTTCACATTACAGTGCACAAGGACCCAGGTTCAAGCCCTTGGTCCCCACCTGCAGGGGAAAGGTTCATGAGTGGTGAAGCAGGGTTGCAGGCATCTCTCTGTCCTTCTCTATATCCCCCTCTCAATTTCTCACTGTCTCTATCCAATAATAAATAATTAAAATATTTCTAAAAGATAATAAATCATATTTTTTAAAGTTTTGGTGTTTTTTTTGTTTTTCTTTTTTTTTTAAATTTTTTATTTATGTATTGGACAGAGACAGCCAGAAATCAAGAGGAAGGATGAGATAAAGAGGGAGAGAGACGGGGGTCGGGCGGTGGCGCAGTGGGTTAAGCGCATGTGGCGCAAAGCGCAGGGACCGGCTTATAGATCCCGGTTCGAGCCCCCGGCTCCCCACCTGCAGGGGAGTCGCTTCACAGGCGGTGAAGCAGGTCTGCAGGTGTCTATCTTTCTCTCCCCTTCTCTGTCTTCCCCTCCTCTCTCCATCTCTCTCTGTCCTATCCAACAACGAATTGTGTCAACAAGGGCAATAATAATAACCACAAAAAGCTATAACAAGGGCAACAAAAGGGGGAAAAAATGGCCTCCAGGAGCGGTGGATTCATGGTGCAGGCACCGAGCCCAGCAATAACCCTGGAGGAGGAAAAAAAACAAAAGAGGGAGAGAGACTGAGGGACCCTTGAAACACTCCTTCACCACTCACAAAGCTTCCCCACTGCAGGTGGAGACCGGGAGCTTTAACACAGATTCTTTTGCATTATAACACGTGCACTCAACCAGGTGCACTACCACCCCCGTCCCACCGTTTAAAAAAAGTTAAACACAGAGTTACCATTTGATTCAGAAATTCCACTCTGAGATATTGATAATAAACTCAAGAAAGATAAGGGGGTCCACTTTGCATTATTCATAATACTCCAAAATATAGAAGCAACTCAAATCTCCATCATGAGCAGTTTAAAAACGTGGTGTGTCCATAAACATTATTTGGCCAAAAAATGGAACAAAAGGGGCTGGGTGGTGGCGCACCTGATTAAGCACATGTATTACGATGTGCAAGGACTCAGGTTCCAGCCCCTGGTCCCCACCTGTACGGGGAAAGCTTTACAAGTGGTGAAGCAAGGCTGCAGGTGTCTCTCTGTTTCTCTCCCTCTCTATCACCCCCTTCCCTCTTGATTTCTGGCTGTCTCTATCCAATAAATAAAGATAATAAAAAAAATTTTTTAAAGGAACAAAGAACTAACATATACAATACAATAGGCAGATAGCTTGAAAATAGTATAGTCAGTAAAAAGAAACCAGACAGAAAAGCCCACATGTTATAAGATTATGCTTACATGAAGTTTCTAGAATGGATAAATAGTTTCAGAATGTAGGCTAGTGATTTCTTAACACTGTGGGTGGAAGGGTGGAGAGATATATGAATGATAAAAGCTATAGGCTTTTTTTAAAAAAGATTTATTTATTATAAAATAGAGAAGAGAGAAAGAAGTACTGCTCAGCTCTGGCATAACTGACCATGGGAATTGAACCTGTAGCCTATGAAGCCTCTGACATGCAAGCTGATGCTCTAATACCAATGTAACTTCCCAGCTCTGGAGTTTCTTTATTAAACAGTGACAATGTTCTAAAATGCACTTTGGTGATGATAGTATATATCTGTAAGTATATTAAAGGCCATTTAGCGGTCCATTTTAAATATATAATGTATGGTATGCAAATTGCATCTTGTAAAAGCTGTTATAAAATATCAATACCCAAGTAGAGTGTCCCAGATATGGTCACTGATGCTATTTTTTTCATTAATGTTTTCTTTTTTTTTTTTTTTTTGCCTTCAGGGTTATTGTTGGGGCTTGGTGCCAGCACTAGGAATCCACTGCTCCTGGAGGCCATTTTCCCCATTTTATTGTCCTTGTTGTGGTTGTTATTGTTGTTAGCTGTTGTTGTTGTTGGATAGGATAGAGAGAAATCGAAAGAGGAGGGAAAGACAGACACCTGCAGACCTACTTCACTGCCTCTGAAGCGACCTCCCTGCAGGTAGGGAGGTGCTGGCTGGAACCAGGATCCTTATGCCTTGCACCTTGCACCTTGCACCTTGCACTATGTGGGCTTAACTCACTGCGCTACCATCCAGCCCCTGATGTTTTCATTTTTAAAGAAAGATTTATTTATTCATTTATTTTTGGATATATACAGAGAGAAATTGAGAGGGGGGGGAGAAACAGAGAAAGAGAAAGAGAAAGAGAAAGAGAGACACCTGCAGCCCTGCTTCACCGCTTGTGAAACTTCCCTCCTTGCAGGTGAGAACTGGGGGCTTGAACCCGGGTCCTTGTGCACTAAAATATGTGCACTCAACCAGGTGCACCACTGCCTGGCTCCTGTTTTCATTATTTTTAAAACATATCTAATGGATATCCATTTGCATCCATCAAAATTTGATAGATTCAATATTGTTCTACTTAATTTTCTTCCAAAATATCTGAAGCCCCATGTCAAATCATTAGACATTGATTTGGAATCATAATTAGGACTCCCTCCCCTACTTGAAGAGGATTAATACATGTTTCAGGGGGTTTCTAAGGTTTAGAACATAGAGAAGAGCCTTTAGCTCCTTGCTTTGTGCTTCTAGAATGTAGATTAATGGTTGCTTAGCACTGTGGGTGAGAGCAGAGATAGAAGAAAGATATCTAAAGGGCATAGGGACTTCTCCTCCTCCTCTTTCTCCTCCTCCTCTTCCTTCTTTTAAGATTTATTTATTTATTTATTACGAGAGAGAAGTGTGAGAAAGAACAGAGCATTGTTCAGCTCTGGTAAAAGCTGATAGTCTGTTATAAGGTGGCAGGATCACAATCTAAACCTGCACTGGCTAATGTCCTTTGAGGGAAAGTGGTTCTGCTGTTCTGTGCCCTTCTAGAGAGTGGGGGAATTTTTGTAGAAGCTGACAATCCTGCAGCCCAGGTAGGCTTTTTCCTCTGAGTTCATTCAATTCCTGGAGCACTGTGAGTCAGCAGAACAAGGCTCTTTTTCCATGTGCAATCTCCAAAATATTAACTCCATCCGAGTCTTGAAAAGCCTCCTCCTTTGTAAATGTCCCCTTTTTCCTTTCTGGTTGAAACTATTATTGAATAAAAATCAGTGTATTACTCTCCTTTTAGACATGAAATACATTTTTTAACAATTCCTATAGTAGGTTATTATTTTTTTTAAGAAATAAGCCCCCACCTCTTTTTTTTTTTTTTGTCAGTGACTTTCTTTCTTTGAGATCTCTGCTCCAAAAATGGCAAATGTGCTAGTTTAAGACCATCCATTTTACTGAAAACAATTAGACAGACTGAACAGAATAGAAGAAATATCTCTGAGAGCACAGGCATATTCTCACATTCTCTGCAAACAATAATGAAAGGGCTAAATTGCAAACAGAGGAAGCATGCAGAGTGAAGATTCATGCATCATTTGGTGCATCTTGTAATAACCAAAACCTGGAAGCAGCCTATGTGTCCAACAACAGATGAGTGGCTAAGAAAGTTATGGTACAGGAGTCCAGCAGTAGCGCAGCAGGTTAAGCATATGTGGTGCAAAGTGCAAGGACCTGCATAAGGATCCTGTTTCGAGCCCCCGGCTCCCCACCTGCAGGGGAGTCGCTTCACAGGCAGTGAAGCAGGTTTGCAGGTGTCTCTCTTTCTCTCCCCCTCTCTGTCTTCCCCTTCTTTCTCCATTTTTCTCTGTCTTATCCAACAATGACAATGTTAACAACAACAATAATAACTACAACAATAAAACAACAAGGGCAACAAAAGGGAATAAATAAATATTTAAAAAAAAATAAAGTTGTGGTACATATACACAATGGAATTAGTACTCAGCTACTAAGAGTGATGAATTCACCTTCTTCACCTCATCTTGGATGGAATGTGCCGGAATCATGTTAAGTAAGATAAGGCAGAAAGAGAAGAATGAATATAGGATGATGTCTCTCAAGGACAGAAGATGAGAAATAAGAACAGAAAGGGGAAACACATAAGAGAACTTGCACTGGGCTTAGTGTATTGCACCGAAGTAAAGGACTCTTGGAGGGGTGGTGGGGGAGGGATCAGATCTTGGTGCAAGATGGTGAAGGAGGACCTAGGTTGAGGGTGGTGAGAGTGTCTTGCATTAAACTGAGAAAGCAGGCAAGTATAAACCTATAGAACTACATCAAATTAAAAAGCTTCTGCACAGCCAAAGAAACCACTATCCAAACCAAGAGACCCCTCACAGAATGGGAGATCTTTACATGCCATACATCAGACAAGAGTTTAATAACCAAAATATATAAAGAACTTGCCAAACTCAACTACAAGACAACAAATAATCCCATCCAAAAATGGGGAGAGGACATGGACAGAATATTCACCACAGAATAGATCCAAAAGGCCGAGAAACACATGAAAAAATGCTCCAAGTCTTTGATTATGAGAGAAATGCAAATAAAGACAACAATGCAATACCACTTCACTCCTGTGAGAATGTCATACATTAGAAAAGGTAACAGCAGCAAATGCTAGAGAGGTTGTAAGGTCAAAGGAACCCTCCTGCACTGCTGGTGGGAATGTAAATTGGTCTAACTTCTGTGGAGAACAGTCTGGAGAACTCTCAAAAGGCTAGAAATGGACCTACCCTATGATCCTGTAATTCCTCTTCTGGGGATATATCCCAAAGAACCCAACACACCCATCAAAAAAGATTTTTATACACATATGTTCTTAGCAGCACAATTTGTGATTGCCAGAACCTGGAAGCAACCCAGGTGTCCAACAACAGATGAGTGGCTGAGCAAGTTGTGGTCTATATACAAATGGAACGGTGACTTTACAGATTTCAGCTGTTCCTGGATGGAGCTTGACAAAAATCATGTTGAGTGAAATAAGTCAGAAACAGAAGGGTGAATATGGGATGATCTCACTGTCATGCAGAAGTTGAAAACAAGATTACAAGATTAGAAGAAAACACAAGTAGAACCTGAACTGGAGTTGGTGTGTTGCACCAAAGTAAATGACTCTAGGGCGGGTGGAGGGAAGAATACAGGTTCAAAAAGGATAACGGAGGACCTAGTAGGGGTTATATTGTTATGTGGAAAATTGGAAAATGTTATGTATGTACAGACTATTGTATTTACTGTCAAATGTAAAACATTAATTCCTCAATAAAGAAATTAAAAAGAAAAGAAAACAGAAAATTTACATATATATATCAACAACTGTATTTACTGTGAACCATTAATCCCTCCAATTAAAAAAGAGAGACAGAGTTTGAGAAGCTGAAGCAAACATGGGCATCTCTCAGCTGAGATAACAAGCACTTGAAGATAAATGGTCACTCAGTAAGAGCTGGGAGATGGTCCAGTCTATTAGAGTACCCACCTGTATGCCTGAGTAGAGACTTCAGGTTCAGTCCCCAGTGACACCAGATACCAGAAATAGGCTTTGCTCTGATCTCTCTCCCTCTCTCTCTCTCTCTCTCTCTCTTTATCTCTCTCTCTCTCTCCCTCTTGCTCTAGTTCTCACTCTCTACTCTCTTATTCTACCATTCTCATAATAAATAAACAAACAAACAAATAAACATTAAGGGACTAATAGAAACAAAGTTGTAAATGCCCCAAAAAGCATCTCAGGATTGTATCTGTTGTGACAGTGAAGCACATCTTCCAATATTTATGTTTTGGGTTGGCGGTCTTCACTCTGACTTTGGGTGTGGCCAAAAGATTTTTTAAAAATTTATTATCTTTATTTATTTGATAGAGACAGCCTGAAATCAAGAGGGAGAGGGCTGATAGGGAAAGAGACAGAGAGACACTTGCAGCCCTGCTTCACCACTTGTGAAGCTTTCCCTGTGCAGGTGGGGACCAGGGGCTTGAACCTAGGTCCTTGTGCACTGTAATGTTTGCAGTTAACCAGGTGTGCCACCGCCTGGCCCCAAAAGATTTGTTTTTGTCAGCCTCACATCATTAAAGATGCAAACAGAGAACTGATAAACATCTGTTAACTGAGGTTTGTATGTTTGGAATCCTCTTAGAACTCAGCCCCTGTGGGAAATATCAATTATCCCAGAGGAGATGGACATAAGCTGTGTGGATAGGGCCTGGATAATGTGAGTTATTTGAGGCTAGAAGTCATGAGCAAGAATATCAAAATATCTAATTATGCTCCCATAGAATGCAGCTTTATGAGTGAACCTACCCAGTAACAAATGGAAACGAGAGCTGTCCAGTGAATCTAAATGACTATGAGCAATAATAAGCCACAAGTGTTTGGGTGGTTTGAGATACAGCAATAAATAATTAGAACAGTCATAAAATCTAAAGAATGCTAGGTATGAGAATAAACAAAAACAATAGATCAGTAATCACATATATAAGGTCTGACTTCCAGAAATACAGTTATTTATTGAATTAATTTACTTATCATCTCTATAACCAGTTGTCTTCCAGAACCTAAAATAAATCCTCTTGTAAGAACCATAACATCATCTAGAATCTTATTCTAGGTGTAACCTCAAATGGTCCCTATGTTTTGTGTATTTTTAAGCACTATACAAAATACAATGCTCAGTAACAATTTTTGATTAGGCTTAAGAATTGGGCAGAGGAGATAGAAAAATGGTTATGCTTGAGACTTTAAGGTCCCAAGGTTCAGTCCCTCCCACACCACCATAAATCCGAGTGGAGCAGTACTCTAATACAATAAATAAATAACAAATAAATAAGTAGATTAGTCATCAAGAGAAAAAGTAAACAATATAAGCAAATCCATAGGATACCCAGCTATTCCAGTTATTAGATAAAATACAAGATTATGGAATGAATATGAAAATAAAACTCGTTTCTCTTCATTTCAGTGTAGTCATCTAGGAAGGCTAACTGGTCTTAGCTTACAATTGAATTTGCTGTCTTTTTTTTCTTCCTTTCTAGATCATTTTCTGCACTGCAGTCACATTGATTTTTTTAAATTTAATGTAATTTTAAATTAAGAACATCCTCACTTTCCTCTATATAAATGTCCCATTTCTTCAGAATAAAATTCAAATTTCTTTCTTTTTTTTTAAACTAAATTTTTTTATTATCTTTATTTGTATTGGATACAGACTGCCAGAAATTGAAAGGAATGGGGAGAGAGAGAGGGATAGAGACAGAGAGACACCTGCAGTCCTGCTTCACCACTCGTGAAGCTTTCCCTCTGCAGATGGGGACTGGGGGTTTAAACCCAGGTCCTTGAACAGTGTAACATGTGCGCTCAACCAGATGTGCCACCAACCTGGCCCCAAAATTCAAACTGCTTACCACAGTAAAAAGTGACCCTCTCAGATGTTTGCCCTTTCAGATTCCTTTCTCACAACTACCTCCCTAGAGGGCTCTCTAGACTCTTGCCATACTCCACTAGTTTTTTAAAAAACATTGTACTACTCCTCTTCTCCTTTCTGACAGAGAGAAACTGAGATGGGAGGGGGAGCTAGAGAGTGGCAGAAAGAGAGGTGGAATGGGAGGGCTGTAGCACTGCTTATGAAGTTTTTTCCCTGCGTAACTGGGGTCTTGAACCAGAGTCCTTGTACATAGTCATATGTGCACTCAACCAAGTGCACCACCCTCAGCCCCTTCCATTAGCTTTTGATTCCTTTAAACTGCTTTCCATTCCCCTGCTCCAGGGTCTCTGCACATGATATTCCAATTCGTTGCAAACTTCAGACTTCATCTTGCATTCCTGTTCCTGATTGTCCTTCCTACTTTCTATTAAATTATCATCTTAACATTATTTCTTCTTGGAAATGTTCCATATTTCCTAGACTTTTTTTTTTACCCTCACAGAAGGCAAGAGATGTGCACTTTTACATCCTCCAACTCCTATATCAAAGTACCTGTCATACTTCATGACTACTGTTTTGTCTCCTCCTTTAAAGAGAGTAAGTTCCAGATGGCAAAAAGGAGTCATGACTTGTTCACCATTACCTCCCTAGTCTTCCGTCTCACTCAAAATAGACACTCAGTAGAGATTTTTTAAATTACTTATTGGTATGAGAAACCCCTCTTTGTCTTAAAGATTGTACTTTCCATCTAGACCTGGCTGTTTCCTTTCCATTCTTTTTGAAGGTTCTACAGAAGGACAAATGTGAACTGAAGGTTTGTTAATAGGTCCTTTCAGTATTTTTAAGATTTTATTGTAAGAGAAATAAAAAAAGTGAAAAGAGTATGAATAGTCAGACCATAGGCTTCTCCCTTGCTATCCATTTTCAGCAGTGCTCTCTTAAACGGTAAATAAATAAATAAATAAATAGATTAATAAAAATTTTAAAAGTGACTATACTATTGAATACTTGCATCCTCAAATGGCACTGGCTTTTCACGCACTCCAGGATCCAGTTCAAAATGGCCTTCCTTGTTTTTTGTAGTCTTTCTGGCTCCTTTCCAGTTTTTATCATAGACTTTGTTTTTCTCTGCTTCCTCTTCTCAGTTCAGACGGCTTCCTCTGTCATGTTCTATAAACCTGCCACTGTTGATGAGGTTTTGTGTTGTTGTTGTTTTTTTTTTAACGTGCCATCTGAATTGGTCGGCTCTGTCTTATTACTTGTTAGGTTCAAGTTCTAATTTTAGACCCAGACAATTTTACTTTACCTGTTATTTTGCTCTGCCCTTGTAACTCATTTTCTAATTTGATCATTGAACTAACTCTTCGGGCACAGGGCAAAACTGAATGCCACCACTAAATTTTGTCTGCTATATTTTCCATTGCATCACCTGTGTCAAGGTCAAGAATAAAACACCTGGCAGCACATATTTATTGAATAATTAAATTTTAACAGGTAGCCTACGGTAGACTGCTTGAGTTAATTTAGATTACTTTTGCTCTTCTGGAAATATCAATGAGTTTTTGTTTGTTTGTTTGTTTGAGTACCTGGAAATTGATAACACTTAATAAAGCTTTAAGGGTTGGGGTAACAACATAATGGTTATGCAAAAGCCTTTCATGCTCTTCAGTCCTAGTTTCAGTCCCTAGCACCAGATTCAGACCCCAGCTGAGCAGTGTTCTGGTAGGTCTAGTGCTCGTGCTTTCTCTCTCATTAAAAATAAAGTATTTAAAAAAGTAAAATAAAACTTCATTTTAATGACATTGTGACCTGATTCAATCACAGGCATTCCTCCTTAATAGGTTCTTTTTTGCTATTCAGAAATGTAAGAAGGATTTGCTATTTTCATTTACAAATTAAGAGACTTTTCTTCCCTCGGATACTAGGCCTCAGTTTCAGTCTAGAAACTAGCTTTTTAAAAATGTTTATTTCATACGAGCTACATAGAGCTCCACATGAGATGGGGGAGGGGAGAGATATGGAGACACAGTGCCATGGGCAATGGGATCAAACAGGAAGAAGCCTCAGGAATGTCCTGGGTTCCACTAAACTGAATTGTATCTCCAGCAAATCAGCCTTCAGTCAATGCAATGCAAATCGTTACTTCATTCCTAAGTAAACATTTCATCCTGTAAATGAAGTTGCTTGATGTTTATAAATATAGGTAGTAAGTACTAGGCTAGAAAGGCTTATTATAGTGCAGAGTAAAATGTGCTTAACCAAGTTTCTGGCAGGCTGGGTGGTGGGCAGTGGGGTAAAGTGTAGAACTCTCAGGCAGGAGGTCCCCAGTTCAATCGCAACACCACCTATGGCAGAGTATTGCTCTGGTTCTCTCTTCCCCTCTCTCCCTCCCTCTATTAAACAAGTGAATTAGAAAAAAAAAATTGTTGGATATTGCCAGTAGTTTACGATTCGAGGTATCAGGAATACTGGTTTGACAACAGGAGGAATTTAATGAGATAAGGAAGAAAAGTTTAGCTGGGAGGCCTCAGGATTCAGGAAGAAAAAAGGGTGAGAGCATTAGGGAACCAAGTTTGCAAGTATTTAGTGAAAAAAGAAAAAGACATCAGGGTCTTGAGAGAGGCTGGGGGAAACCCTAAGAAATATAGGAAACTGAAAGGCGAAGGAGGACAGCCATAACCGGGGCTTAGTTTATTTATGGTGGAGGTGATTAAAGAAAGATAAGTCTCTCGGACACTAATGCTAGAGGCAGAAAAAAAAGCATGCCTTAGACGGCAAAGAGGAATGCTCAAAGGTAGAAACAAATTACAGTCCTCAAGGAGCAGAAACACAGAACCCCAAGCCAAGATTCAGCAGAATATGGGTGGTGGGACCAGTATCAGGCCCACAAAACCAAGGTGTGCGCTTGTAGCTTAAAGGAGGGTGCAGCATTCCGGAGGAAAGTTTTCATAGAAAGCACTTGGGACTCTGACTTGTCAACATTTATTTCAGACTCTTGAAGGATTCCAGTGTAAGCACTTGCACAGGCCGGTCGGGTTTGGAGGCGAGAGGTGGCTCCGTCAATATTGGAAATGACAATAATAATATAATCCAGTGAGGGTTGGGAATTAATTTCCACCGGTGTAGGATGATTCCCCTAAGAGTTGGAGGGATTTCAGCTCAAGGATATGGGGGGAGTGAATGTCAGTCCTCGACGGGTCGATATGCCTGGCTGGGGGAGGGAGGGGGGAATGCATCTATGTCGGCGTGGAGGTGTCTTGCAAGCAGCGTGGCGGCTCAATTAACGTGGGATGTGGGTGAGTTTCCTCCCCAGCAGCGCGGTGCGTTGCAGGCCGGATTGCGGTGGCGACCGAGTGGGTCCCCAGGGGCTTGGGGGGCGCCCCGGGGGCGGCGCGGCCGGAGCAGGGCTGGGGGGCTGCCGGGGTGCGCGGGCGCGGGGAGCGCGGTCAGGTGCGGCCCCGCACTCGCGCCCCTCCCGGAGGCTCCGGGGGAACCTGTTGCAGGAGACGCGGGCGGGCGGGCGGCGGCGGCCGAGGACCCTCCCTCGTCTCCCCCGGGGCCTCTCGGCAGCCCTTTCACCCTGGAGACGCTCCGCGGCGCGGCTCTTCCTCCCTTCGCTCCGGTTTTTTTTTTTTTTTTTTTTAAAGTCACCTCCCAACCTCGCGGGCAAACGGCGAGCCCGGGGGGTGGCTCGTGCGGCTTCCGGGAGCGGAGGCGCGGCCCCGGGGCCGCAGCGGGAGGAGGGGGAGGCGGCGGCTCAGGAGGCGGCGGCGGCGGCGGAGGACGAGGCCAACATGGCGGCGCGCAGGGCTGGGCCGGGCCGCCGCCGCGCCTGAGCTCCCCACCGCCCTCAGCTCGGTTCGCGGCGCCCACGCTCGCACCCACGCTGGCCCGGCGGCTGCGGGGCGCGCAGACCAGGAGCGCAGGGGCCGCCCGGGCGCGGGGGCGGCGCGCAGACAGCGCCGCGCGGCCCGCGACACCCGGGACCCGCAGCTTCGCCGTCCGCCCGCCGGCCGGCGCGGCCCGGAGCCCCGCGCCATGGAATCGGAGGAGGAACAGCACATGACCACGCTGCTGTGCATGGGCTTCTCGGACCCGGCCACCATCCGCAAGGCCCTGCGCCTGGCCAAGAACGACATCAACGAGGCCGTGGCGCTGCTCACCAACGAGCGGCCGGGCCTCGACTACGGCGGCTACGAGCCCATGGACAGCGGCGGCGGCCCCAGCCCCGGGCCCGGCGGAGGCCCGCGGGGCGACGGCGGGGGCGACGGCGGCGGCGGCCCCTCCCGCGGCGGGAGCACCGGAGGCGGGGGCGGTTTCGACCCCCCGCCCGCCTACCACGAGGTGGTGGACGCGGAGGTGAGGAGGGAGGGGCGGCCGCTGACCCGGGCGGGAGGGGAGGGGACTCACCCCGCGTGCGGGACCCGGTGTGCGGGGGTGCCCAGGCGGGGGAGCCGGCTCCGGGGTGCAGAGAGAGGGAGAGAGAGAGTGCGAGGTCGGCTTTGGGGGGCGGGGGGCAGTCAGAAATGGAGGTGCTAGCGAGCGAGGGGGACGAGGCTGGGAGATTGCGGGGAAGCGAGTGGAAGAGCCACCACGTTTCTGGGCTGAGAGCAAGTGGGCTGGGCCAGCGCGGAGTGGTGGCCTTTGCCGGGGGTCCGGACCGCTGGGGTGGTACGAGGACTTCGGGGGTTTAAACGCCTGGGATGGGGAAAAACAAAGGGGGGCACGGGGGATGGAAGGAGATGGGCCCAGGGCCGGGATGGCTGGAGTGGATGTGTAAGGTTGGGGAGGGAGGCCGGATGCAGAAAGGTCTGGGTGAGAGGCTCTCCCAGCCTTTTACCAATAGACCAGGTATCGCAAGTGGCGGAGTTTGGGGGTTGAGAGAGGTCGGAGGGCAGAGGTCAACGCAGGAATGGGACCCTCGGGGAGGTCGTGCCCTGGAACTGGAGAATGCACCTGGCACCAGGACTGGCCGCGGCGGAGGCTGAGAAAGGAGGGCTGGTCAGAGCAGGAAAAAGGGGTTGTCGATGTGCCAGTTGAGGGTGCTACGCAGTGGACCCGGACCCGGGGTGGGAGATGAAAGGGAGTGTGGAGCCCGTGTGTTAAGGAGAAAGGGTCATCTGGGCCTCTGTGGCTTTGATCCCAGAGAGCAAGTCTGGGTGGAGAGAATTAAGACTGCGTAGTTAAGGGATGTAAGCAAAGGCGTGTATAGATAGGGCCAAGGGAGACAAACTTTAACTGCATTTTTGGAAAGTAGTAATGATAAAAAACAATAACTCCAACAGAAGGCATAGCCCTAGTGCAAAGGCAAACAAACAAAACATGGCAGCTCAGGACAGAATTTTGGTTCGATTGATTGATTGTATGTTGTATCACAAGGGTCCAGTAAAGCAACTTGCCCTGATCACAGGAGAGCACAGGTCTCACTCACTCAGATCAGGGTTTGTGTTTTTCAGAGGGAGCTAATCATGTAGATCATTTCTGGAAAGAAGAAGAAGGAGAGAAAAAAAAAAAAAAGCAAAAAACTCAGTTTTCTAAAAGAGTGGTTTCAGAGATAATGTAATATCTGTTTAATTTTATGTTTTTTGCAACGGTTGAAGTAGAGTGGCAGCTAAAAAAATAAAAAAAGGTTGCCAGACTTTTTGCACACTTGATAGTGTTCGCTGTTACCCGGTAACTCAGGTGTGTCTTTGGCCTGTGTATGGAAATAAAGATTGTTATTCTTCACAAACTCCCAGATCATCTAGTATCTTACGGCTTAAGAAAGGCTTTTTTGGAAGCCCCTCCCCCAACACACACCTTGATGCATGCAGTTTTGACCCATTTTTGAAATTCAGAAGAAAACCATTGCTTTTTCTGAAGGCTTAGTGTAGCTCTACAAAGCTGATTTGTATCCTTATTTTGTGAGATTTGTTCATCACACCTTTTAATTTCCTATGAGTGAAAAGTCGAATTTAATGGTAATGCTTGCTGGTACTTTAACATTTGCTGTACTGCCGCTACATTTATATACAAAGACATTTCACACGAATGAGACACTGAGGAGTTTGCTTTCTGGAATTAGGCAGGGAGTGTGTTGTTTTGAAGACTTGTGTTATTTTCATTTCCTCTTGATCTGTGAATTTGGACTGGGCAGGCTGCACCCTGTACTTTTTGAGAATTCAAAAGAGGCTGGCGACCCAGGCTACTTCACCCTGCAGAGCAGACTGACTGAAATGCAGGCAGGCACTTTCTTGGCATGCAAGAGTCTGATGAGGACATTTAACCTGATTTTTGGGCTGTAGTTTCACAAATCCTGAATGCTGCCCGTGTAGCCCATTGATCAATCTTGCTCAAGATAGTGGGGAAAGGAGGCTTTCGATCTTGGTAAAGAGAGAAGGGGACTCTTGCCCTTTCATTTTCAACAAACCAGACACTGTATTAGATGCTGTATATATGTATTTAATTCTTGGTGGGATAGTTAAAATATTCTCATGTTATAACGTGACATGATCAGAAGCAGAGTCCAAATTTGAACCCTCTGCTCATGATTTAAGGATGTAATTCAATGTAGCATAAGATGCAAAATGAAGAGATAAATTTTAAAACAGTTGTACAAGTTTAGGAATGCTGTGGCAGGCAGTGAACTAAGGCACTATCAGTGCTGTAGTGTCTCTCCTTTTTTTGTCTCCCCCATCTCTCTGCTTAAAAATAAAGAAAAAGAAGTCTGCCAGAAGTATAGTCATGCAGGTGTGGAGCCCTGACGGTAACCCTCATGGCGAAAAAGAAAAAGAAAAGAACACACACACTTGAGGTGCAGGCAGAATAAAACTCAGCTGTTAAAAAAGAAAATAAAAAATGATTATTTTACATATGCAGTTCGAAGACAGGAGTGATCTAATTCAGTGAACTTTTTTTTTTTAACATTTATTTATTATTCCTTTTTTGTTGCCCTTGTTTTTTATTATTATAGTTATTATTGTTGGATAAGACAGAGAGAAATGGAAGAGGAGAGGAAGGCAGAGAGGGGGGGAGAAAGACAGACACTGTGCCACATGTGCTTAACCCACTGTGCTACCGCCCGACTCCCTTCAGTGAACTTTCTAAGGCTGTATCTGTGTCCTAGGGTTAGGTGTAGGGGAACATGGAAGTTACATTCTCAGAGGATCTTAGTGGGAGGTGCCTCATTTTACTTGAAGTTACTTCCCCAAGGTCATCTAGCTAGTTAGGTAAACCAGGACAAATGAGTAATTTGGACACATGCTACATAATTAGGGTTTCATTTAATTTTTTTTTTTTTTGGAAAAGAAATTAACTCATTCCTTAGAGAAGTTTTAACATTCTCCTTAGCTAGGAGAGTACAGATAAAAACAACCCAGATACGGAGCAGAATAAACCAGATCTCTCAGAATGCCACTTTTTTGTTTATATCCTCCAACCAAATAAAGGTATTGTTTTGTGGATAGCTGTGTTCGGTTGTTACTGGTATTATCGGACGTCAGTGTATATGTAACTCATGATCTCTAGGCCTGGAAGGGGCTTTGGGAAGAGAATCAGTTTTCATTTTGAATAGCATTACTTCTGAACCTTTTCAGGCAGATAAGAAGAGTGTTCTGTTTTAAAGAGAATAAGGTCTTATGTCTGCTGTAAATAACATCCAGATGTTTAGTAGTCTCAGTGTCAGAGTTCTTACTTTCTTCTGTAGTCAATGTAAGCTCCTCTGGCCACTGCTGAAGACACCTCTGTGGTTATGCCCTCTTCTGAGTTGGGAGAGTTGGTTCTTGAATTATGATCCTGTCCAGGGCTCAGTAGAGCTCAGAACCTAGAAACTTGTGAGTATTGTCTAAAATTTAAGTTGTGAAATGCATCTTATTCAATATTTAATCTCCTTAATTTCTCTTTAGTAATTATTAAGTAGAAAAAAATCATGAATATTTTGGCTAGGAGAAAAAACTTTCTAGGGCTGTGATCATTAATATTCCTAGAAGTGATTTTTAATATTGTGATTTGACAAATAGTGTAAACTCCTTGTTTTGTTACTGTTTCAATGAGAGACATTCCATATGCAGGTATTTTTTTATTATTTTATATTTATTTATTTTCCTTTTTGTTGCCCTTGTTATTTTTCATTGTTGTAGTTATTATTGTTGTTACTGATGTCGTTGTTGTAAGATAGGACAGAGAGAAATGGAGAGAGGGGGAGAGAAGGATAGACACTTGCAGACCTGCTTCACCACCTGTGAAGCGACTCCCCTGCAGGTGGGGAGCCAGGGGCTCGAACTGGGATCCTTATTTCAGTCCTTGCGCTTTGTGCCACGTGCGCTTAACCTACTGCGCTACCGCCCAAGACTCCCCATATGCAGCTGTTTGTCAGAAGTGTTTGCAAGAGCTGGTTCTGCTATAATATACTTAAATATGTAGCAATTAAAGTCACATTCATTTGTAGTTCCTTAACCCATATTGCCTCTTTTTTTTCCCCTTTAGTAGTAGCTGCTATTTGTAAATGAAATTGATAGTAGTACCAATATTTATACTAAGGCTTATATTAAAATCCATGTCCTTTTCCCCTAAAATGTCTGATCCTAGTACACTTGAATATGGAGTAAATATAAATTGTAGTGAATCATTAGTGATTTGAATATATGAGTTGCAGTTTGTGGTTCATGATGACTTGATAATTTAAGAGAAATCCATTTAAAAATGTTTGAGTAAAAAGTACTTCTCCAAATCAGTTGACAGTAGATGACAAAAAAATAAATATATGAAAGATTAATTGGCCTAGCCTAATTTTTGAAATTAGAATTTTCAAGTAGCTTAGTATATATGTATTTTCTTTGGGAATTAGGCCTATGAGTTAATCTAACAGTTCAAGTCTCACCTAATAATTAACCTGTCCATAGCTATGAGAATAAATGTAATTTGGCATGAAGAATTTTTTTCTTTTGTGTGTTAGTGAATGCAGTTCTAGTGAAACCATAATAAGATAATAAGTAATGGCAGCTTTATGAAGCATAATAATCCTGTTGGCTTAAAATTTAAAACCAATTACAACACTAGAGAAGAAGTTATGTATTTATTTATTTTTTTTCTGCTCCTGGGATTATCGCTGGGGCTCAGTGCTGGCACTATGAATCCATGGCTCCTAACAGCCAGTTCTTTTCTGTTCTATTTGGTAAGACAGAGAAGTTGAGAGAGGCAGGAACGATAGAGAAAGACACCTGCAGACATATTTCACCACCCCTCCCTGCAAGTGGTACAGGGGCTCAAACCAGGGCCCTTGCATATGGTAACGTGTAAGGTACACCACTGCCCAACACTCAAGAAGTGAGGTTTTAACAACTTGAATAAAGCATCTCAACTTTAATAAGACATCTTTGTGCTTACTGTTAGGTCCAGATAGCACAACATTTTGACAAATCTGGTTATACAGATGAAAACGTGGGGGCTGGGTGGTGGCACACCTGGTGGGGTGCACGTTACCACGCGTGAGGACCTAGGTTCCAGACGCCAGTGCCCACCTGCAGGGGAAAAGTTTTACAAGTGGTGGAGCAGGGCTGCAGGGGTCTGCCTCTCTTGTCGCTCTCCCTTTCTATGCCCCTCTTCCTCTCAATTTCTGGCTGTCGCTATCAAATAAATAAAGATAAGAAAAATAAAAAGAAAAATGTTTAGAATGACTTACCTAAATGATATTTTTCATCTGTGAAGTTCAGTTTTCCAGGAAATTTTCTCATGTAAATAAATAAGATTGAAACATTTCAAAACCCATTTAATATATTCAATACACTGAAGTTTCTGCTTGTTAGTCATTTGTGTTTAATATGTATATTTCAGTTTTTGTCTTGTTTTGGGCTAGCTTTTTATTTATTTACTAATACTAGGTAGAGTGGGAGAGACAGATTGAGAACCAGAGCATCATTCTGGTTTGATCCTGGCACTTTACGCTTCTAAGTTCAGTGCCCTCCCTACTCACTGTGTCACCTTCCAGACCCTCAAGTAAGTCTTAACACTGGGTTTTCTGTCATATTAGAAGTAGCTTGGGAGTCGGGCTGTAGCGCAGCGGGTTAAGCGCAGGTGGCGCAAAGCACAAGGACCTGCATGAGGATCCCAGTTCGAACCCCGACTCCCCACCTGCAGGGGAGTCGCTTCACAGGCGGTGAAGCAGGTCTGCAGGTGTCTATCTTTCTCTCCTCCTCTCTCCATTTCTCTCTGTCCTATCCAACAACGACAACAACAATAATAACTACAACAGTAAAACAACAAGGGCAACAAAAGGGAATAAATAAATAAAATAAATATTAAAAAAAAAAGTAGCTTGTGAGAAAGGCTTTGTAGTAGTTCGAATAGGAGATGCTGAGTGCTAGAGGAGCCCACATTTGCTTGTAGCGAGCAGGACGGGTCAGGGAGGAGATAGTAGGCAACTCCCTCAAGCATTCCCACCATGAGCAGCCCAGCCAGCTTGCATGGAGTAATACGAGGCAGCCTCTGTGCTTCACTCATCCTGAAGGGTAACCCCAGCGTGGTCCTCTTCAGAAAAGCCAAGAATGTGTAATCCATTTTTACAGTCCAATTAAAAAAAAAATGAAAGAGAAAAAGCGGCAGAGTGTTGAGTACCTGAAAAACTCAGGAGTGCAACATTTGACCCCGAGGCTATTAGATTACAGAGACACTGTCCAGAAAGTTGTGTTTCGTTTTTTAAGGGTGAGACGCTTTTTTCTTGCCTTTCTAGGTAGATTTTGTTTTCTGTTTAAAGTCTGTATGCTTCATTCTCATTATTATTATTATAGGAATTTTTATTGTTACGTTCTGAAACATTTTTTTAGTCATTATTGATTTATAAAAAAATTATTAAGCTCACTTTAGACCATTTTTGTTAAGTTCTGGAGTAGGTTACGTTACTGCTTATTGTTGATAATCTCTGAGGTGAGTTTTTGGCACATTATTCATCACCATTATGTTTTCATAATATGTTTTTTGAGTTCATTTGTTTACCCAACAGAAACCTAATGTCTACTGTTGATGGATTACATTTTCTCTCTTTCTGTGTGTGTTTGTGTGTGTGTGTGTGTGTGTGTGTGCGCGCGTGCATGAGAGGGGGGAGAGAAATGGAATCTACTTGTTTAAGAGATTAACTGGCTAGTGGGACATGTAGTTAGATTTGGTTTATTTTAATTTGTTCTGAATAAAGAGCTAGCACAAGTAAGTCAGAATTATAATAATCCTTCCAGAAACTGAGATACTTAAGCCATCATGAAGAAATATCTCTAATCTATCTCTAAGGCAAAATTAAATACCTGACTTTCCTCTTAGAAAAATGTCTGCAAGTGTCCATAAATCATCTCACTTCCAAAGATATGTTTGTTGTTCTAGCATAATTTTTGCTTTCCTGCAATATGTTAGTTAATTGTATTGTGGACTTTAGTTGATATTCTCTCACTTAAATTTTAATGTGCTTTTATTAGAAATATTTCATTAAATACTTACTAAACTTGGTTATTATTATTAGTGCATTTTGAAAATGTTTCTGGAATTAAAAATCTTTTCACAAAGAGTATATGGTCAGCCAGCCTGTTCCCAAAACTTTCAGTTTTAACTTTGTACCTTTAGAATCAAACTCTTAAGACTACTCAGTTCATTCCATCCCCAAGTATCTTTTTTCTCCCCTAATTCCACAGTTAGTGCTCTGGTCTGGTTTGTGCTCTTCCTCTTTTCTTTTCTTTTCTTTTCTTTTCTTTCTTTCTTTCTTTCTTTCTTTCTTTCTTTCTTTCTTTCTTTCTTTCTTTCAACTGTTTCTCTTAGCTGAGCACCAAAATGATCTTTCTAAAATGTACTTTTTAAAACCAGAGCACTCACTGCTCAGTTTGGCTTATGGTGGTCTGGGCCATCAGAGCATCAGGCAGGAAAGCTTTGCAGAACCCCTACTGTATACCCCACCCTAAGATGCACATTTAAATCATGGGATCACTTTGGTCAGACTTCGTCAGTAGTTCCTCATTCCCTAAAGGTGCATTCTGAATTGATGTCTCCTGCCTAGCCTCTGTGGTGTAGGGACCATCTGTTTCCTCATTCTCACTCCTAAACCCACTATCTAGTCATTCTTTAAAGTCAGCTCCAATACCTTTTCTTTGTAACTTTTGATTGCCACTGCCACATTGTCCCACAGCATTCATTCATTCATTCATTCATTTATTCATTCATTCATATAGACAAATAATGAGAGTGAAAGAAACCACAGCATTGAAACTTTGTAAGTATTGTGGGTACCAGATTCCACTTGAGCTATTTCACCAGTCCCCCCACGTCTTTATTTATTTATTTATTTATTTATTTTTTACTTATACTAAGTAAAGCAACACTTGCACTTTAGGTAAGAGAAACTGGGTTTAGCTGTATGTATCTGTTTCTGTAGGCTTGAGGAGCAGGACTGTTTTCTTCTTTAGCTCTCGTATCTGAACTATATTGAATGGGGTTTGGGAGACTGTCCAGAGTATATCTGCTTGCTGACTATATATTTTTATTAGTGATTAAACAGTAATTTACAAACTTGTAAGATACTATACATATATAATATACAAATATAAGATATTAGGGATATAATTCCACACCACTCCCACCACCAAAGTTCTGTGCCTTCCATGCTCCCCCTTCCCCCGATGATAATCACCATAGTTCTCCCAAGGTCATACTTATGGGTCGACTCTCTATTTTTTTTTCCTATTTTTTCAGGTTCATTTCTTCAATTCTCCATGTTCAGCTTATGAGTGAAATCATCCCACAGTTGTCCTTCCTTTTCTTCTTCCCTCTCAGATAAGCAAAGCAGTGCCTTGCTCCCTCAGGAGTTCTCCAGATTCTCTTCCCTCTCAGTGATAGTACAAAAACAAAGGTTCCTGTTCACAAAAGTTCTGGGTCCTAGTGCTACTGGGGTTCAGAATGTCTGGTCATCTTCCCCAAACATTTCCCCCTGGAAGTATGGGTCAAAATTCTTTTTGAAGTGCACAAGGAAGGAGTTCTGGCTTCTGTATTTGCTCCTCTGTTGGACATAGATGTTGGCTGGCAGATTCATACCTCCAGGCTGTCTCTGTCTATTCCTAGTAGGATCGGGCTCTGGAGAGGTAAGATTATTCTGGGACACGTTGGCCAGGTCATCTGTGCAGGGAGGACTTCCTAACTATATTTTTGGGCAAGTCAGTTTGTCTTTTAGTCTCCTCATCTGTAAAGGAAGGTCTTGGACTACATCTATGGTTAATTTTTTTCTCACTCATTAACCTCTGAGGAATTAAAAGCTGTGAGACCCAGGGCAGAGCCAAGATGGTGACTTGGTGTGAGCTCCAACAAACAGCAACTTGTGACCAGGGATTCTCTGGGTAGGGTTCCAGATGCTAACATGATGCTGACCAGACTTCCCTGGACAGACAACCCCACCAATGTGTTTTGGAGCTCCGCTTCCCCAGAGTCCTTCCCCACTAGGGAAAGAGAGAGACAGGCTGGGAATATGGATCGACCTGTCAATACCCATGTTGAGCAGGGAAGCAATTACAGAAGCCAGACCTTCCACCTTCTGCATCCCACAATGACCTTGGGTCCATACTCCCTGAGGGTTTAAGAGTAGGAAAGCTATCAGGGGAGGGGATGGGATACAGAGTTCTGGTGATGGGAATTGTGTGAAGTTGTACCCCTCTTATCTTATGGTTTAGTCAATGCTTCCTTTTTATAAATAAAAAATTTAAAAAGAGCTGTGAGACTGCTCTCAAAACAATGCATGTAAACACACACAACAAATAATTTTAAAAAAATTATTCTTATCTTATTTACTTTTCAGCCAAAACACTGTTCAGCTCTGATATATAATGATGCTGGGATTGAACCTGGGACCTCATAGCCTCAGGCATGAAAATCTGTTGTGACCTGCTTCCTGTGACCTGTCTAATTGTCATGAATTGTGGGACAGTTGGGAGGCTCCAGGCCTAGCTTCATCTGTTTTGAGAAATGTTCCAATTTACTAGATGCTTTATATTATTTGTATATTTTACTGTAGTCTGTGGTGTCTGTACATTTTTAAGTGGGTGGAACTACTACTTTGTTTTTTGTTTGTTTTTTTTTAATGAAAAATAAAAGAGTTCATGGTCCAGGAGGTAGCTTAGTGGATAAAGCATTGGACTCTTAAGCATGAGGTCCTGAGTTCAATCCCCAGCTGCACATGTACCAGAGTTCTTTCTCTCTCTTTCCTCCTGTCTTTCTCATTAATAAATAAATAAAATCTTAAAAGACAGAAAATAAAAGAGTTCTCAGAATAAAAATTTTAGGTTTTACATTAAATGATACAAATCAAATTTCAGTAATAGAAATAGTTAAACTAAAACTGTCAGAGCAGCAAAACAGCTAATAGCCGAGTTAAGAAAATAGGCATTCCCTGCAACTGTATTGCAAATCATTGACCTCACAATACAAACAAATAAGCCAAGTAAACAAACAAAAATTGAAAATGTTGGTTCTGGGGCTGGGGGCTGAGTGGTGGCACACCTGACAGAGGACCCAGGTTACCATTTGTGAAGTCCCCAAGTTTAAGAAAGGGAGAGAGCGGTAGCGCAACAAGTTAAGCGCAGGTGGTGCAAAGCGCAAGGATCATCTAAAGGATCCCAGTTCGAGCCCCCAGCTTCCCACCTGCAGGGGGATCACTTCAGAGCGGTGAAGCAGGTCTGCAGGTGTCTGTCATTCTCTCCCCCTCTCTGTCTTCCCCTCCCCTCTCCATTTCCGTCTGTCCTATCCAACAACAATAACAACAATACTAGTAACAACAACAGTAAACCACAAGGACAGCAAAAGGGGAAAAAAATAGCCTCCAGGAGAAGTGGATTCCTAGTGCAGGCATGGAGCCCCAGCAATAACCCTGGAGGCAAAAAAAAAAAAAAGGGAGAGGGGGCCATTGGAAGTGGAGCAGTGCAGGCAGAGTCCCAGCTATAACCCTGGTGACAAGTAAACATATAAAAGTGTCACAATTCAAACCAGTTCTCAAGCCATAGCTAGTCAGAGACTAGAGTATGGAAGAGATTGAGAGCAAAGTTCCAGACAGTATTTATAAAAAGAAAGGGATAATAATGGAAAATTATGCCATAAAAGCATCACAATGCACCTACTGTGGGTAGATAAGAAACTGGGCTCATGATAACTGTCAAGTCAACTATTATTTCTTCCACAAAGTGATTTGGGATAAAAAAAATAGCCATTCAGATTGTAGCCAGCTTAGTATTTTACCATTTACTGAACTAAATGGTTGGAGGATAGTGGAGAATCGACAGTCCTTTTCTTCCTTGTCATTTCAAGGCTGGTGAATTTCTTATGCTATAAGACAAACTATAGTGTTCTTTGAAGTTTTGTGGGTTAAGGATGAAAGAGCTTAGATCTGTCAGAAGTATTTAAATAGCGCTTCAAGATTGTGTGTATGTGCGCGTGAGCGTGTGTGCGTGTGTATGTGTGCGCGCACGTGTGTGTGTGTGTGTGTGTGTGAGAGAGAGAGATGTCATCTGAACTATGGTGGTATAAATTTCCAGGAAAAGATATGATTAAAAAAATTCTTTTGTGCTGTGGAATGAACAGAATTAGTATTTATTTCCCTGTTGAATATTTAATATTGGTAGATTGATGATTCAGCTGGCATCTCTTTTAAGAATGGCACTAATTATTTCCATTAAATGACATTATAGTTGGTCCTGAAAGCATGATTATAGTTTTTTCTAGAAAAATGAACATACTGTAGGGACTAGTCATATTTTGGCTTACAAATCTCTTAACGTAGTTGAAAATACAAAGCAGCTATTATTGTTATTATTTTATTTATTTTTAAGAGAAAGAGTATGTGAAACAAGCCAGAACACTGCTCATTTCTGACCTACTAAGTGCTGGGGATCAAACCTGGGACCTCATGTGTGCAGATCCTGTGCTCTAGGCCCCCCTTATCTTAAAGGTAGGGAAATGTGGATGTCTTTGACTTTAAACAGACTTGAGATGGTGAAAATAGCAGTAACTCTAAACCTGTTTGGGATTAGTAACCTTAGGAATACTTGTCTTATTGTTGGTATTTTGACTTTTATGGTCAGTTTACTAATGATTTAATAACAAGATTATAAGGTAACGAGTATGGTTCCATATAGTTCCCACTTCATCCCCTCCATTGGAAGCTTCCCTATGCTTTATGCCTCTGGTTGTGTGGGCCAAAATTCTTTATGGGGTGCAGAAGGTGGGAGGTCTGGCTTGTGTAATTGCTTCTCCATTGGACATGGGCATCGGCAGTTTGAGCCTTACCCCCAGCCTGTTTCTGTCTTTCCCCAGTGGAGCAGGGCTCTGGAGAGTTGAGGTTCCAGGACACATACTGGTAATTTTTGTGACCCAGGAGGTAACACATAAAGCACTGGACTCTCAAGCATAAAGTTCTGATTTTAGTTCCTAGCACATGTCCTAAAATGTCTCTAGTTCTCTCTCCCCCCTCTCGCTAATATTTTCTGTTTACTTATTATTGAATAGAGAGAAATTGAGAGGGGAAAGGGGATCGAGATAGGGAAAGAAACAGAGACACTTGCAGCCCTACTTCATCACCTGTGAAGCTTTCTCTGCAGGTGGGGACCAGGGACTTGAACCTGGGTCCCTGCACACCGTATTGTGCACGCGTAACCAGGTGTGCCACTGTCTGCCTCTTTCCTCTTCCTCTCTTATTAAGTAAATAAACAAATCTTTAAAAGAATCTTGGTAGTTTTTACTTGGTGAGAATTACTTGTTGTGATATCTGCTTTGTGGAACTATAATAGAAACAGATTATCTTATGTTTTGTTAACAGTGTTTATATATTTTTAAGTTTTTATATGTGTCATATTTGTTTTTGAGAAAATATTAGATATCTAGTGAGCAGTCAGTACTCAGTGTTGAAAGCATGCCAGGAAAAAATGTTACTATAGCAAACATGTGGTATTAGAAACAGTTGGTTTATGTGTGACAGTTGTATTGATTGCTGTAGAGATTAAGCAAGTCCTGCTTGCTTTTCATGACTTTGAAGTTTATATGGCTGGCATATAAGACCTATCTGTGTTAAAGAAATTCCAAGAATTTATGAAGAGTATCAGAGATCAGAATCAGTGCAGAGCTAACTTAGATGGTTCCTAGTGATTATGAGAGATATCAAGAATGACTTCATAAAACAAAAAGATGATCTGTATGTCTGAGAATATGTCCTGCCTTCCTTCTCCATCCCAGTAAATAAAACTGAAATATGTCAATTTAAAGACTAAATTTGAAGCTTTGTCTACATTTTGAGATAGATTTTGGGATCTAGTGGCATTAAATCTGTTCAGAATGAAGACTTTGCCTCTTGCATTGTTACTAAACACGATGTGTTTGTGTATTTTGTCGTGTCTTTCTCACATGAGGAAGTCATTTGATATCTCTTTCATATAGCCTTCCTAGTACACTTGCTATATGTTTAATCACTGCTACTTCCTTTGTAAGGTGTTAATTTGGGTTAGAAGGGCACAGTTAACATTTGATCATTTCTCCCCTCAAAATTATTGACCTTCTTTATCTTGCTTTCTGATTCACCAAGTAAATGTCAGAGGTTATTGATCAGTTTATGAAAACAATTCTAGAGGCCGAGATGGAAAGGTTGAGCAAATTACTCTCTCATGATGTGTGTCCATCTGTCTATGTAGCATCATGAAAACCTGACAAAGTTTAGTACTTCCCCCTGCTGCCCCCTCCAGCCCACCATCTGAGCATGTCCTCAATTGCATGAGTACTGGAGACTTGAAAAAAAACTTAGTGGTGTGGGAGGTGGTGCAATGGGTAGTGTCGAACTCTCAAACATAAGATCCCAAAGTTCGGGAGCAGTTAAGTGCACATGGTGCAAAGCTCAAGGACCATTGTAAGGATCCCGGTTGGAGCCCCGGCTCCCCACCTGCAGGGGAGTCATTTCACAGGTGGTGAAGCAGGTCTGCATGTGTCTGTCTTTCTCTTACCCTCTCTCTCCCCCTCCTCTCTCCATTTCTCTGTACTATCCAACAACAACAATAATGACAACAATGATAAGCAACAAGGGCATCAGAAAGGGAAAAAAATAGCAAAAAAAATTTGCCTTTTGGTTCTGTTATGTATCAGATAGAGTGATTATCACAAATATCAGGATGAACTATACATTTGTAGGTTTGAAACTAAACATTTTGATATATTGGAAAGTCATTAATAAATCAAAAATATAATACTTGTCTTAGATTATATATTGTAATGAATACAGAAATCAAGTGTAGTGTCAGTTGTTGAACTCTTAAAAATATCTTTTAAAGAGAGTTGGGTGGTAGCACAGCGGGTTAAGTGCACGTGGAACAAAGCGCAAGGACCAGCATAAGGATCCTGGTTCAAGCCCTCAACTCCCCACCTGCAGAGGAGTCGCTTCACAAGTGGTGAAGCAGGTCTGCAGGTGTCTATCTTTCCTTCTCTACCTCTCCGCCTCTCAATTTCTCTCTGTCCTATCCAAAAAAAAAAAAAAAGAGAGAAAAAGAAAAAGAAAAAAAAATGGCCATAGGGAGCAATGGATTTGGAGCACTGGCATCAAGCCCCAGTGATAACACTGGAGGCAAAAAAAAAAAAAAAAAAGGGGGGGAGTCGGGCTATAGCGCAGCGGGTTAAGCGCAGGTGGCACAAAGCACAAGGACCGGCATAAGGATCCCGGTTCGAATCCCGGCTCCCCACCTGCAGGGGAGTCGCTTCACAGGCGGTGAAGCAGGTCTGCAGGTGTCTATCTTTCTCTCCCCCCTGTCTTCCCTTCCTCTCCCCATTTCTCTCTATTCTGCCTAACAATGATGACATCAATTATAACAACAACAACAACAACAAAAGGACAACAAGGAAAATAAATATTAAAAAAAAAACTAAACAAAAATCTTTTGAAAAAAAATCATCTTTAAAACATTCCAGATACTTATGTGACACTTTGCCTCTGTTAAGGTTTTTTGTCCCTCCTGTATGGCATGCCCTTCTTGTTCCTCTTTTTCCGTCTCTTGTATGGACCATGAAAGTTAATCCATGGCACCAGCTATCTGACATTGACTTGATCCTTGCAGCTGATCCTTCTCTACAGAAGTAGATTTAATACAGCCTTGTGGTTGGCAGAGACAGGTAATGAACTTCCTTCTATTTTAGTCTAGCAGGTCCCACGAGGCTCAGCACTAACACACTACATGCACTGTTAATCAGGTTTGCTAATAGTTTTCTGTAGAGCTTGATAGCTTCCGTTACACTGGCTCTTTGTTCTACTGCTCATCCTAGTTAAAAGTCCCTTCTTGAGTTGAATAGATATCCTCACATACCTTTATCATAACCTCTATCCCACAGTCTTGGCATTATTCATTTATTTGTCACCTAGACTGAACTGAGTCTTTCTGAGGACACGGTGCATCTTCTGTATTTCCTATTAAGTCCAAGGTAACACTTGATTGAAAGTATGCTAAAATTAAATGAAATAATTTGATCTGCGTGCCCCACCATTTTCTAACACCTTTTCCTTCTTTCATCTTATCAAATGGCCTCTTAAAACTTACCTTGCCTAAAATAACTTGCACTATAGCTTAGAGGTAACATAAATATCTTGATGGTCTTACCGCAAAGTTGTTGACTTTGTTTTGCAGTTTTATGAGAGGAATTTTTTAATGTTGCCAGTGTCTTTAAAATGGACATTATTTGGTGCAAAATGTATTAAATTTGAATTTTGGTATTTAGTACTACTGCCATATATATGTTCCCTTCTCTAGCTGTCATAAGAAAGTATTGCATGCAGGCAATAATATAATGGATATTAACAGGAACAAACATTTTTTTAAGACTTCCATAAGATTGCTAGACTGCTCTTACATAACTTTACTTGAAGGCCTTTATTGGAAGCTCAGTAAGGAGATTATTTGTAGAGATTGTCATTTCTAAAGGGGAAAGAGAAAACGTTGCAGTAAAGTTATAACAGGAAATTGATTTTAAGCGTTCTTTATTTTAGACTTCCCTATTTACTTCATCTGTCATTGTAATAGTGACTAATGATGTCACTACTAATCCAGGTGAGTTTATTTTGAAGTAAATCTTACTAAGAGGCTGTTTATTTCACTCCCACTTTCCCACTTCTATGAAAAGAGAAAAAAAGTAGCAGTGGAGTAGGAGGAGGAAGGAAACAGTAGTATGAGAACTGCTTGTTCAACACTGAACAAATATTGGATGTGTTTAGCTCCAGCCTGGCCTCAGATTGCTAAAAGTCTCGGCCCCTGTTTTTACGGAAACCATAGTTTATGGTGTTCTTTATGAAGGGGAGGGAAGACCAGCACTAGATTATAATCACTTGGGTTGCTATTTCAGAATAGCTTGTCTCCAGCTGCATCTACTACTCTGTGTTCTGACAGGGTGGGGAACAGTGATAAAAGTATCCAGTAAGGTATTAGAAAAGGTATATGTCCTGTGTGGATGCCACTTGATTTGTTCCATAGAAAGGGGGAGTACAGAGAGGGACAAAGACAGAGACACCTGCAGTACCACTTCACCACTCATGTTTGAACCTGGGTCCTTGCATGCTGTAATGTGTGCATTCAATCAGGTGAGCCAACAGCTGCATCAAGTTCTTTGTTAATCTCCAACAATTTCTGACATACAGACAAGTTGTACGTGTTGTTTACATTGATTCATTATTTATAAATGTTTAATGTTTTTCACTTTTGCTTTGATGTCACCTATCAGTGAGTGTGCTGATACACACACACACACACACACACACACACACACGGTATTTTCCTCTGGGTACTTTGAATAAAGTTGCAGATACCATGACTTTTAATATATATATATATATATATATATATATATATATATATATTATTAAATAGAGACAGAAAGAAATTGAGAGGGGAGGGGAGATAGGGAGAGAGACACCTGCAGCTCTGCTTCATTACTTGTGAAGCTTTCCACCTTTAGGTCAGGGCCAGGAGCTTGAACCTGGGTCCTTGTACCCTGTCGTGTGGGCACTTAACCAGGTGTGCCACTGCCTTGCCATGATACCACGACTTTTTTTTCTTTGCTTTGCCTGCCATACCTACCTGCCTGCCTCCCTTCCTTGCCCTTGTTGGCACTTCACAGTTCTAGGTTGAGTTTTTCACATAGAGACAAGGGGGGGGGGGACATACCATAGCACCAAAGCTTCTTTTAGTGTGGTGAGGTCTGGTTTTGAACCTAGACTGAGAGCATGACAGTGCAGGCACATGGGGGGCTGGGCAGTGGCGAACTGGGTTAAGCGCACATAGTTTCAAGTGCAAGGACCTGCACAAGGATCCCGGTTTGAGCCCCCGGCTCCTCAACCTTCAGAGGGGTTGCTTCGCAAGTGGTGAAGCAGGTCTGCAGGTGTCTATCTTTTTCTCTCCTGCTTTATCTCCCCTCCCCTCTCAATTTCTCTCTGTCCTATACAAAAAAATGGAAAGTGTGTATATATCCGCCAAGAGCAGTGGCACCGAGTACCATTGATAACCCTGAAGAAAAACAAAAAACCAGGCACACTATCCAGGAGAGCTATCCTGTCAACCCCACCATAACATTTAGCTCATTACTTCAGTATAAATGTCCTAAGGACAGCAACATCTTCTGTAGAACCACCATATCACTATTCAATAAGGAATTCAAGTCATATAAGTAATAATATTCTGTTAAGTAGTTTATATTCAAATTTTCCATTTGTATCAAAAAATGGCATTTATAAACAGAAACAACCCCGGGTTGAATAAAAAGTTAAGCATTGGGCAGAAGAGATAGCATAATGGTTATGCAAAAGACTCATGTCTCAGGCTCTGCAGTCCCAGGCTCAATCCCTGGTACCACCATTAGCCAAAACTAAGTAGTGCTCTGGTGAAGAAAAAACGTTAGGCATTACATTTGGTTTTGTCCCTTTACTGTAGATTCAAGAATAGTCTTTCCTTCATTTCAGTCTTTACATGACTTTAAAAAAAAAACACTTAAAATAATATATTTTTAAAGTTCTTATGATCGAAACATTTATAGTTATGCTGGGGACATAGCATGACTATGCAAAAATAAATAAATTAGTTCTTGAGGCACTGAAGTCCTAGGTTCAATCCCCCTTCATAAACCTGAGCTGAGCAGTACTCTGATTAAAAAAAAAAGAAACATTTATAGTACATAATAAAGTGCTGCCTTTATCTAGTAAGATAAAATCACCTCTTTATCTTTGTACTTTTCAATCCTCTTTGTCCTGATCTCTTAGACAGTTGTCATGTTTTTAGGTCCAGAGGGAGTCTTGGATCTATCTGTAGGGAAACATTTTCATCTTACCAAAGAAACCCAAGTATGGAGACATCTATGTCTCTAAATATGTTTTCTCTAAGACAGCAGTTCACAACCAGAGGTGATTTTTACCCACGGGGGACATTTAGCAGTGTCTGAAAAGCTTAGTCGCCACAGCCAGAGGCTTCTACTGGCACTTAGAGGGGCTGCTAAACATCCCACAATGCACAGGACAGCCCCTTTCACAGACAGTAATCTAGTCTGAAATGTCAGTAGGTCAGAAGAACCTAACAGCAGGTCTTGTGTTGGTCTCCTGATAGACACGCATAGGATTTTTTATTTTATTTATTATTTATTTATTTGCCTCTAGGGTCATTGCTGGGGCTTTTTTTTTTTTTTTTTTTGCCTCCAGGGTTATCTCTGGGGCTCTGTGCCAGCACTAGAATCCACTGCTCCTGGAGGCCATATTTCCCATTTTATTGCCCTTGTTGTTAGGCTTATTGTAGTTGTTATTGTTATTGTTGTCATAGCTGTTGTTGTTGTTGTTGGATAGGACAGAGAGAAATGGAGAGAGGAGGGGAAGTCAGGGTGGGGGAAAGAAAGATAAATACCTGCAGACTTGCTTCACCGCCTATGAAGCGACTCCGCTGCATATGGGGAGCTTGGGGCTCGAACCAGGATCCTTACACCAGCCCTTGCGCTTTGCGCCATGTGCGCTTAACCTGCTGTGCCACCGCCCAGCCCCCTTTTTTATTTTTTATACTTTTATATTACAGAATTACATGTTGACAGGGGTTTGAATCCACACCATTCCCACCACCAGAGTTCTGAATCTTCCCTCTCCCCAGTGCAGTCCACTGCAGTTCCCCTAAAGTGGCAGACATGGGCCAACCATCTTCTCCACGACTCTCTGTCCGCATTTATGCATAGCTGCACATAGGATTTTTGACTCCTGACTGCTTGCTGACCTAGGTTGTGGGAGTTGGGGTAGTGGAAGCAGCTTCGGAGTACTGTGGATAGAGAACAGTCACCTTCTTTACTTCAGGACTGGTTTGGGGAGCCTCTGTACCCCAGTGACATCTTTTATATGTATTTATATATTTTGGATAAGGACAGAAGTTGAAAGAGAAGAGCCCAACACCCCGCCCCTTTCCACGTGTCATCTTATGAGCCTCTATCTAGACATGTCTGTCCCCTGGCTTCCACTCCAAGTCCTCTGCCGGGTCCTAGAAACAGTCCAGCTACTAAGTACACTTACCTCAAGGCTCTTCAAGGACATCAACACCATTCAGATTAGGGTGTGGTAGAGAAAAAAGAATGTCTAAATGAGGTTGAAAGTTATTTTAAACCCTCAGTGCTAGAAGACCCATGGGCTGGCCTAGAACCAGCATGAGGTGGATATAAGCTGACACTACTGGAATACTCAGACATTTACAGGCATAAAAAGAAGATTATTTTGTTGACATTTCTGAAATTCACCTGGAAGCTTCTTGTGTCAGGAACATCTTAGAACAAAACTTTCACTTATGTAATTAAGTTGAATGTTAAAATGGTGACTTTGAATAACTAGTTTAAGTTTCTGATATTTTAAATCATCAAATACATATTAGAGAAGACATGATAAGATAAATTGCAATATTTGACTGTCTGGAAGTGCCTACCACATTTCAGAAAATTTCCTGTTTCTAGATATTTAACATTATTGGTTATTTAATGGACGTTTGTCTTTTGATGTTATGCCAGTGTTTTAGATGGAACATTTGTCTTTTTGAAAAGGATGTCAACAGTGTAAGATGTAAAAAAGATTTTAATTGTGGGGCTTAAACTCTATTTTGGGGGGAGTGTTGGCACCAGGGTTATTGCTGAGGCTCAGTGCTTGAACAACAGATCCACTGCTCCTGTTATTGTAGAAAAAGGAATAATATAAAAGAAAGACAGAAGTGCTTGCAGTGGTGTTCTACTACTATAAGTAAAAATTTATGCAGAATAGCCTTTTCTATTTATTTTTAATCAAGTGGCATGGGAGAGACACCACAGCCCCAGAGCTTTCCCTGGTATCGATGCTTTCATGTAAAGCTGGGGTTTGAACCAGGGCTGTGTACATGGCCAGGTCCTCACTCTACGTGCTGAACTGTCTTTCTTGCCTGAGAGTTCTCTTAAGAGTAGTTCAGATGGCCATGCTAGCGCATTGCTTTCGTTGTCTAGCTGAGTACTGTGCATTTTTACAAATATTTCTTTTTTTTTTCAATGAATTTTTGTCACTGTCAGGGCTTTACCACTCTGTGTCGACCTGTGTGTGTGTGTGGGGGGGAGTAAGTGGGGAGGGAGGGAGAGAGGGAAACAATAGCACTGAAGTGTCCCCCAGTGCCTAAGTCCTCCCATGTGGTATAGCAAGTGGGGGGTAAACCTGAGTCTTGCACACAGCATGGAGTGCCAGATCTGCAGATAGACGGAAGTTTAATCCAGTTCATCACTTGCTGTTACAGAGTGACAAGAAACTGCCTTAAATATGCTACATTCAGGTGAAGGCCCTCACATGCACAAGTCTCTGCCTGGAACCTGCCTTCGCTTTCTGAACACAAGAGGTTTGTTAGATACTTTACATTCACGTATTCCTTTACCAGATATTTACTGAGTGCCTGCCCTTTATTAGGGTTGTTGGAGACAGAGCAGCATATGGAAATTCTTCCCTGGTAGAGCTTACACTCTAGTTAAGGGAGCTAAGCAACAAACCAAGTTAGATGTCATATGATGAGAGCTGGAGAGACACATAAACAGGGAAAAACATAAACAACTTTACTTTTGGTGGTGTGTAGGACAAAAGCTGATTATAAGTTAGGCTATTCAGGTGGAGGCTTCATTGACAACTGCATGGCTATTTGAGGGGGAAGCTCTTTATGTCAAGGTCTGGAAAGGTTGAGAAGTACATTAGATTTGACTCAGTAAATTTATAGTGACTTGATCTTCCCAGCCTCTGATACTAGAAGGAATAAATTGCTGCTGTTTATAAGGTCTCTACTCAGTGGCATTGTATCTGCTGGGCCTCAGCACTGGACTCCAGTGTGTAGACGCACATTGCAGTGATGGAAGGAGGGAGTGAGGGAGGAGCAGCAAAAAAAAAAAAAAAAGAGTGGCCAGGGCACTGTTCCAAAAGCAGTGTTACAAGGAGAGAAGAGTGTGGTCAGATGTGTTAAATGCTGCCGATAAGCCAGGTTAGATGAGGACTGAGAATTTACCATGTGTGTCAAGTGGTGGTAAATAAAGCTTAGTGCTTAGTTAGGTCTCAGGTTATATTTCATTTCATTTCCAGGGCTACCTTTGACCACGGTTAGTCTGGATCTTGTTTCTCTTTACCAACCTCAGAGAGAGAGAGAGAGAGATGGAGACACTTTGGCACACTTTACCCTTCAAAAAGCTTCCTCCCAGGCCATACATGGTCTTTCTGTGTTGTATCAAAGAATTGAACCTGGGTCCTTGCCCAAGGTATGGTGTCAGCTATCTCCCAACCACGTGGCTGGAAAACAGCTGTGAAAAAGACAAACAAAATCTGTCACCACAGCCGTTTTTGAACGTATAGTTCAGTGGTGGTAAGCATTTTCACATTATTGTGAAACAGATTTCCAGAACTTTTTCATCTTGCAAAACTAAACTAAAACTCTTAAATAACTTCACTTTTTTCCTCTTTCCCAGCCCCTGCAACCATCACTCATTAAGTTCCTATGAGTTTGACTTCTTTTGATAACTCCTGTAAGTGGAATCATACAGCATCTATTATATTGCAACTATTTCAGAAATATTTTTGTTTTGTATAGAGACAGAAATTGAGACGCAAGGGGGAGATACAGAGGAGGGGGGAGAGAGAGAGTGAGATAGCACAGCTTCACCACTTATGAAGCTTCCCCCCTACAGATAAGGACGGGGGTGTGAACCCAGGTCCTTGCACATAGTAATGAGAACACTTTACCAGGTGTACCACCACCTGGCCCCTTTGTGCCTGTTTTATTAGCCTAACATTTTCAACATTCATTCATGTTGTGGTATGAGGTAATGTGTCTTTCCTTTGTAAGAATCAATATGCCATGGGTTCTTACACCTGTTATTATAAAATGCTCCTTAAAAGAAAGTGGGAATCCTTATTTGTCTTCTTTGATATGCAGCACATCTCTGAGCTTTAGAGGCAGAATGTATTTCACAACCACTGGAAAATACTGAATAAGAATTGGGTATGAAAATAGAATATGGAGCTGGGGAGGTGGTTCAGAAGTAGAGAGCATGCTGGGAGTGTGTGAGGTCCTGAGTAGGATTTCCACCACTGTATGAAAGCAAGGACAAATAGAAGAGTAGACACGACAGACCAGTGCTATGTGCATTCTTTCTCAGACAAGTGAAAAATAGAACTAGTATACTTCCTTTGGAGAAAGCTTGAAAGTTTTGTTGTAGAAGTGATATTTGAAGGCGGGGGAGATAGCTAGCTCAGTGATAGGCCACAGGACTGAAAAGCCTGAGGTCCCAGGTTAGATCCCCAGCACTGCATGCAGCAGAACTGAGTGGTACTGTGGTCACTCCCATTCTCTCTCATAAAAAAAGGCAAGTGTATTTTTTTTAAGAGATGACACTAGCTTATTTTGAAGAATGTTTTAGTCTAATTGGACTGTTAGAACACAGTGTCATTGAGTAGATGTCTTAAAAACAGCAACATTATTTTCCTTCTAATATTAGAGTCTGGGGAAGTCCAAAGCCATTGACAGATTGGTATCTGGAGAGGTTGACCTTACAGGTGTTTATAGATGCTATCACCCCATGTATCAGAAGGGGCGAGTTTACCCTTTGTGTTCTCTCTTAGAAGAACAGAGCTCTTGTGACAGACATAATCACTTTCCAAGGCCCTACCTCCAAAGGGGTAACTGACATTTAATTCCTAGCAAGAAAAAAGGACTAGTAATTCACTAGGTTAAGAAAGGGCGATTTAAGCAACAGCATGGCGCTATGCATAGTTTTCTGACAGTGTTATGTGTCAGGGACCTGAAGTTTAGTGTGGTTAGAGTAGAAGGGGTTGGGAAAGTGGTAGTGGGGGAGGGTTCTGTGCAGGTTGTGGTCAGATAGTGAAGAACCTTTTTGTGCTGGTGCAGGAGGCTTGCTCTTACCGTCTAGCCTCCTAGAGGCCGCTGGGATCTCGTGGAGGACCCGGAGCAATTGAGGAACGAGACTGCTTCTTTGGTTGTTGTTTGACCAGAACACTACTCAGCTCTGGCCTATGTTGGTATGAGGGATCGAACCTGAGACCTCTGAACTTAAGGCATGAAAGTCTTTGACATAACCACTGTGCTGTCTCCCCAGGTCGAATACTTTGGTTTGGTTTGGTTTTGGTTTTCCAAAGGAGGTCCACCTGGGCCACTGTGATGGCATTTCTGATTATCTGGGATAGCAGGTCTCAGAACATTGTAGCAGTCTAAACACACTAGTGCAGACCTCTACTCAGGCAGTGGCTGGCTAGGACAGGCAGACAATTCAGGAGCAATCTGTGACATGCACTCACGGAAGTGTGGTGACCCACTGTCCGGGTAGATGATACAAGGTTTCAGGGTTTGGAATATTAGAAGCAACTCTGAGGCAGAAGAATGTTAAATTCTTTGTGAGTACAGTCACTCTGAAGTGTCTCTGGACACCAGGGTTGAAGGGTCGGCTGGAGAGATGGCACACTCATGGGCAGCTTAAGGAGAAGTCTGTTCCTCAGGGGCCTGCTGTCTAGCTGGCCTCTGCAGGCACTGCCACCTGTCTGCACATCAGTCCTGCGAGCCAGTCACATCTCTTCATTTTTTGTTGTTGAGTAAACTGAGGTACACAGACAACTTTATTTTTTTTTAGAGATTTTTTTCTTTCTTTTTTTCTTTCTTTATTGGGGAATTAATGTTTTACATTCAACAGTAAATACAATAGTTTGTACATGCATAACAATCCCCAGTTTCCCATATAACAATACAACCCCCACTAGGTCCTCTGTCATCCTTCTTGGACCCATATTCCACAGACAACTTTAGAAGGTTGTTTGTTCAAGGTTGCGAAGTTAGGGGTAACAGTCAACATTTAGATCTGTCCTATAGAAAGACACAGTAAAGGAAGTTTCAGTAAAATGAAGAATAAAAGTTAGTGACTCATACCAGATAACCACTTTTCTAGAGCTTTAGGAAATCCAATGAATTAAGAAAGACTTGGTGGTAGAGGGTAGATAGCATAATGGTTATGCAAACAGATTCTCATGCTTGAGGCTCCAAAGTCTCTGGCTCAAGCCCCTGCACCACCATAAGCTAGAGCTGAACAGTGCTCTGGTTAAAAAAAAAAAAAGAGGGGAGGGTGCTGGGTGGTGGTGCACACTTTACCATGCTCAAGACCTGGGTTCAAGTCCCCACTCCCCACCTGTAGGAAGGAAGCTTCACAAGTGGTGAAGCAAGTACTGTAGGTATCTCTCTCCTTCGCTTTCTTTTCCTATTCTTTCTTTTCCTATTCTTTTCATATTCTCTTTGTCTTATCAAATAAAGAAAATAAAGGGCAGTGGATTGTCATGTAGGCACTGAGCCCCTGCGATAACTCTAGTGACAGTAATAAGAAGGAGAAGAAGAAAAAGAAGAAATACTTGAGGTGGGCATGGGGGTTGGCAGAGGATGAGCTCACCTGGTAGGGTGCCCATCTGCATCTGAGTCCCAGCACCACCAGGGAGTGCCAGGACACTAGGGGCAGCTCTGGTTTCTTCTATTTAAATGAAAAAGCAGTCCTTGAGCAGTGAAATCAGGCATCATGAGACCTAGCCTAGTGAAACAGAAAGAAGGGAGGGAGGGAAAGGAACAGGCCTAGTTTTTTGGTTTTTTTGTTTTGTTTTGTTTGTTTGTTTAGGAGAAAAATTTAAAATGGTAATCTGTTGTTAAAATTTTCGGCGGCTCTAGCTGGGCGGGCTAGCTTCACGGGTGGGTAATAGAGACGACCGGACACACGGCTGGTCAGGGAAGCTGTATTTCTTTATTCAGGAACAACGACTCATAAACTAAGACAAACTAATCACCAAACAGAACTCTGCTGTCTCTTTGCGCGGCGCAAGCACTCTCTCTTACTCTGCAGCTCTGGAACTCTCTCTTACTCTCGAACTCTCCAACTCTGGAACTCAGGAACCCTCTCTCGGGGTTCCTAGGGGCGGGGCCAAGCGGGCCTGCGAAACTAACTGGACTGATCCAATTCTCTTGGCGGGGGAGAACTAGAACCCAATGTAAAGCATACAACAATTCCCCCTTTTCTTTTTAACTAAATGACTACAGTATCAAGGGTGTGGGGTGAACAGAAACATATATCATACAGGCATTTTTAAAAAAGAAACTGGCACAAACATGGAGAAACATGTAAGCAAGTAACATGGCAACAACGTCTTTTAACCTTTTGTTACACCCATTCAAGATGGAGTCAGGAAAGGAAACCTCAGGCATAAGAATAATTAGCATAGCCATTGTGCGATCTACCATTTCTAATAGAGAAGGTAATGGAGAGTTTTACACATCAACAAGTCTATTTAACCTTTTGTTTAGCCCAACTTAGTTAAAATATATTGATTGTTAACTAATTTTTACCTCAGACTTTAAATGTAAGTTAATTTTATCTTTATGAGAATTACGTTGAAAACCTTTTTCATTTAACTTTGACTAGTAAGAATTTAGCCTTAAAGTTACTGTTTACCAAACTTTAAACATACACATAAACATGGTCATTAATACACAAGGAGAGAAACCTTTGTTACGAAGACATGTCATTTTAAACACGAATTTAAATCTGTACTGTCTTAGTTGTTGGGGGGGGGTGTTCACCATACGGAGGTGGCTTCCCGCGCAGCTTCACTTCAAGGAATTGCACGTTGCAATCTCTGCACAAATCTCTGCGTACTCCAGCTTGTCTGCCTTCAGACCGGACCGGTGGCTGGAGATCTCATGTGCCCAGTTTCGGCAGGGAGCCTGGGGGTCCGGGAGGTCCGGGATCGTTCCAGAATTCATAGCAAGAGGGTGGGCAGGCCAGCATTGTAGAAGGCGTGGGCCTAGGTGCCCGGGGGTGGCGGCCATGATAGGCCGCCGTGGCCCTGCCCCATGGCCCTGCCATGTCTCCTGCTCTGTTCACAGTGGCCGAGCAGCGTGGAGGGATCACGCGTCCAGTGCCCTGCGCCACGCGGTGGAGAGCCGGCTCCTGTGGGCTGGCACTGGACTCCTGCCTGGTGGCATCGGGCTCTTGCGTGTTGGCATCGGGCTCTAGTGTGTTGGCATCAGGCTCCTGCGTGTTGGCGTCGGGCTCCAGTGAGGTGGCATCAGGCTCTTGTGTGGTGGCATCAGCCTCCTGCAGGCTGCCGGGCTGCGGGCGCGGTGCGCGGGGTTGTCTGGGCGCAGCCGGCTGGCTGGCTGTTTAACCAGGTGGAAACAGCAGCTCTGCGCCTCGCCTCCCGCCCGCTGGCTATTCCCGCTGGCTGTTCTGAGTTCGCCCGAGCGAGTGGGAACCACAGAGTGGTCCATAGATAAATGTTCCAGAAACAGCAAAACAGTCTTGTGAAGAAAGAACAGAGGCCTTTGGAGATCTCTTCACAAGCAGAAGAGAAGGCCATAGTGCATAGGTAGCCAAGTTGTCTTTACTTATCTGAGAGATGCGCAGGTCAGGTCCACTTGGGCACCATTTGTTGTTAAAATTTTCGGCGGTTTCGGCGGCTCTAGCTGGGCGGGCTAGCTTCACGGGCGGGTAACAGAGACGACCAGACACACGGCTGGTCAGGGAAGCTGTATTTCTTTATTCAGGAACAACGACTCATAAACTAAGACAAACTAATCACCAAACAGAACTCTGCTGTCTCTTTGCGCAGCGCAAGCACTCTCTCTTACTCTGCAACTCTGGAACTCTCTCTTACTCTTGAACTCTCCAACTCTGGAACTCAGGAACCCTCTCTCGGGGTTCCTAGGGGCGGGGCCAAGCGGGCCTGCGAAACTAACTGGACTGATCCAATTCTCCTGGCGGGGGAGAACTACAACCCAATGTAAAGCATACAACAGTAATCCTCTCTTGCCTTCCCAAATCTTAGTTTAGGGTATATTGCATGACTTGTTGTTTTTAATTTTTTTAAATAATTATTTATTCCCTTTTATTGCCCTTGTTGTTTTATTGCTGTAGTTATTGTTTTACTGTTGTTGTTGGATAGAACAGAGAGAAATGGAGAGAGGAGGGGAAGGCAGAGGGGAGGAGAGAAAGACAGACACCTGCAGCTCTGCTTCACCGCCTGTGAAGGGCCTCCCCTGCAGGTGGGGGGCCGGGGACTCAAACCGGCATGACTTGTTTTTTTTGTTTTTTAAATAAAAAACCTCTTTCCCTTTACTCTGGAGGGGTTCTTAGTAAATGTGCGCTATTCTGCCAGTATTAGCAGGAAGGTCTCCAATTAAGCTTAATCTAGAGCCATGGGTTTAGAGGAATCTTGCCTTTATCTCATTCCGGAGCACACATATAGGAATTACTAGTAGCCAAGTAACTAACAAATAGGATGCGGAATGGATAAATTTGTATTACTTGAGCCTCTGTTTACCCATCTAAAAATTTGAATTATCAAGCTCGAAAAGGAATTTCAGATTCATTTCATATGGGACAGAGAGAGAATATATAAAGAGACTGATGGGAATTAAATATAATTTATATTCATACTCCACGGTGACTGGCAGACACTGCACCATTCCTGAAGCTCAGCAGGGAGGTACTCAGTAGATACATTCTTTTGCCACTCATTTTTCTGCCATCTGGATGTTTCTAAATCCAGTGTTCTCTCTCCTTCCTCCTGCCGTCTAGTAAAACGGAAGGCCCAGAGTTCAGCTACCTATTTTCTTTCTCTTGGCATCAATGATCTTTAATTCCCTACCGTTACATTTAGATGAAAGGATAAATGCTGAGTGTAACAAATTACCTTTCAGCAATATTTGACAACACTTCATAAACTGTTATTTCTATATATTGTTTAACAAATCGATGTACCACTGGTCTACAGTATTATTAAATTTTAGGAACACACACACCTCACTACACATTCTACTGAGTTCCAGTTCCATTACACCAAAGAGGCCCTCACCTCAGCCTGTGCCCTCTATGTCCTCTCCCTCTTTCCCTTCAATAATCACCGGTTTTCACAGAGTTCAAGACTCAGTTTGTTCATAATATTTATTTGCAAGTTTGTTTTAGTTATTCATGTTCCATATACGAGAAAAACCATTGCTTGTCGTTTACTTTTTATTTTCCACTTAGAAATATATAATTAGGGGCTGGGTGATAGCACAGCCAGGGGCTCGAGCCGGGATCCTTATGCCGGTCCTTATGCCGGTCCATCATGTGCGGTTAACCCGCTGTGCTACAGCCCGACCCCCTTTTTTTGAGTCATTGTACAGACAGAAACTTATCTCTAAGAGGTGGTAACTACTGAAATAAGTTTTGTTTCTTTAAAAAAAAAAAGCCTTACGTTTTCAATTCTATTCTTTTGGAATTCAAGAGCAATGTATTTATCTTTTCAAAATTTCAGTGAAGGTGGTTATCTAAATAGATATTAGATTCTATCAGAAAATGTAGAGCTTTATGTAATGATTTTTTTAAGGCTCATTTGGATTTAGTAAATGACATTGTTTGGTGTACTTAGCCTCATTAAATATTGCTAAGATTTAGGCTGGTGCATCTGCATCTGTCAAACAGATAAGTTCCTGGATATGAGAAATGGCATAAACATGTATAATTATAAATATAGAAGCTATAATTCAATGAAATGTTTATTTACTTTTTTCAAAATAGTCTACATGTTAAATCTAAGCATTTTTCCTAAATTTTGCAAGTAGATCTATGCTGTGTAGTAAAAATATTTATTAGTCCTATGAAAGTTTTCATGGCCAGCAGTGAAAAGCACTGAAGTTACCCCTTTAAGTTAGTAGCCCTTCCTCTGCACCACGTCTGTACAGAGGAATTTGAGGTTCCTCGCATGCTATGACCCTGTTAAGTATGAGAGTTGCTGAGTCCTGGTTTATCTTCTCATTTGTATTTATGGATGCCAGGAAGAGTGTTTATTTCGGAAACTGCCTCAGTTATCCAACAAAGTTAATTAATTTTTGGTTGTACTCCTGTACCAGCCAATCCAGAAATCGTAACTTAGCATATTAATTCATTTACTATTTTCTTTTTACTTTTTCATATTGCCTGGACTTCATCACTCACAGATGTGTGTGTGGGCGGGGGGGGGGGGGTGGCGGCGGCGGTGGTAGTGGTGGGCGGGGGGCTTATGCATTCAGGTGTATGATCTCTAAGAACCCCCAAACATCAAGTTACGTCCATCAGTATTAAATTGATAGAAGAGACCTTCATACTTCTCTCTCCCAGCCCCATCACCCCCAAACAAAACACTTTAAAGGAAAGAGAAAGGAGCTACAGGGGCCACCTGTAGGGTGGGAAGGGGAAGTTTGATGAGTGGTCAGACAGGGCTGCAGGTGTCCCTTTTCCTCTCTCCCAATTTCCCCCTCTCTTTTCTTAATTTTTAAAAATATCTTTATTTTTTGGTTAGAGACAGCCAGAAATCGCAAGCAAGGGGAGAGATATAGAGAGACAACGAGGCACTTGCAGCACTGCCTCACCACTCAGAAAGCTTCCTTCCTACAGGTGGAGACTGGGTGCTTGAACCCCTCTCAGTCTTCCTGCCTTTATCCAAAATAAATGAGAAAATGTAAAATATATATATAGACACACACATATGTATATACACGCACGCACACACACATGTGTAAATAATGAAAGAGGAAAGAAACAACAGAAGGACAGGCCATACAAGCCCCCAGCCCCTGAAGGCGAAGCATGTTCTAAAGAGCAGCTGAATGGAAAAAGGGGTCCAGAGGAGCCAAGAGACCCTGAGCTCCAAAGAGCTGTTTGTAAATTCTTGTCCGCCTTACTAGTGACAGGCTGTGTACCTCTAACAAATGCTAAATGTATGTAAACATTGTAAAGTATCTTTACAATTTTAAGTACTTTTGGGAGTCGGGCGGTAGCGCAGCAGGTTAAACTGAGGTGTAGCAAAGTGCAAGGACTGGCATAAGGATCCTGGTTCGAGCCCCTGACTCCCCACCTGCAGGGGAGCCACTTCACAAGTGGTCAAACAGGTCTGCAGGTGACTCTTTCTCTCCCCCTGTCCTATCAGCTAACAACAACGGCATAATAATAACTACAACAATAAAATAAGGGCAACAAAAGGGAATAAATATTTTTTAAAATTTCAGTACTTTTATTTTGGCTTTTTATTTGATCTGGCTTATGGCAGTGCTGGAAATTTAACCTGGGCCCTGGCAGACTTAGGCACAAAAGTCTTTCTGCATTACTGCTAGGCTATCTCCTTGCCCCCCAAATTAAGTGCTTTTAAATTTAAGTAAGATTGATGGCTTGCCATAATTAAAAATAAAGGCATTGCGGGGCGGGTGGTGGTGCACCTGGTTGAGTGCGTATGTTACAGTGCACAAGGACATGGGTTCAAACTCCCAGCCCCCACCTGCTGGAGGAAAGCTTTCTGAGTGGTGAAGCAATGTTGTAGTTGTCTTTCTGTCTCCTTCCCTCTCTATCATGCCCCTTCACTCTTCATTTTCTGGCTGTCTCTATCCAGTAAATAAAGATAATAAAATAAAATTTTTTTTTAAAGGAAGGAAGGCATAGCCTCAAGTGGTCAAAAAGGCTTAGGACATTAAATTGTTTTGCTACTTTATATATTTGAAAGAAAATGTAACAGTGGTTTTGAAATACTGTATTCCTCAACCTCTGTCTGGAATACTGTTTCCTTTCAACTTCTTCAGCTTTGTATGCTTTCATTCCCCATGTGCATGTACACACAATTCCTTAGGCTGTTTTGCGTTGCTTCTTCTCTATTTCACATTGTCCTGCTTATTAAAGACAAGACCTGTGTCTTTATCTTTGTTCCCAGTAAGTTTTTGATAAATATATTTAAAGTTATTAATTTTTTTTTTCCTGCCATGGCATCATGCTTGTTCAATTCCAACCCTCCTGTGAAGTCTTTCTCCACCTCCCCCCCCTATAGTATAGAGAATAAACAGCACGCCAGCACTGTACCACTTTCAGAGCTTCCCCTTTGTATGGTGCTCCCTTGTGCTGGGCGGGACACAAACTCGGCTCCTCACACATGGCAAAGTGTACACTGGGTGAGCTGCCTTCCGCCCCTACAGCCACACACTCCAGTGGTTACTTGGATATCATTTGGATTTGGATTACAGTTAGGGTTCTTATGAAAAGTCCCAAACGTTATGTCTGTTGAGATCTGTTTTGCAATAGGACAGTTCCAAGTTGCCTTGTGTTCTCTTGCTCAATTTGTTATTCTTGCCAAGAACGAGCTCTGCTAAAAATGATGACTCAGAACATTAAGCCAACTTAAATATGGGCGCAAGTCACTCTTTCTTCATCTCTTGTGATTCCGTCTTTTTGTGTTGATTGCGACCTCCTCAAAATGTAGTGGTTCTTTGTATTATTTGTTAAGTGTAGTGCACATCATCTCTGTTCCCTTCTTTTTGAAGGGTAAGAATGTTCACTGTTGAGGCAGCTAGAGAATTTTCACTTATTTACTCGTAGATACATTATTTTCTTAATGCTTTTAAAAAATATATCTGGAGATCCTATGTTTAATTTTCAGTTCAGGTTAGTAGATCCATCTAACTTAAATTCTTAGGTATATTAACATGTTCTTTTAGGTTTAGTGACAATGATCATTGAATTCATTATTGTTGGCCAACTTTTCCACAGCTTTACTGAGATATGACTCACCGTACGATTTTCTCTATTCAAGTATGCATGCATAGAAATGTAGAGTCATCACACTTCTTTAATTTTAGATTTTATCACCTCAGAAATAAACTGGAGTCATTTATTTATAGTCACTCTACTTTTTTTTTTTTTCTCCTTCTTCTGCCTTTCATTCTCTGGCAACCACTAATCCACTTTTTGTTTGTCTTTTCTACGCAGCTCACAAAATAGAATGATTGTATGTGACCTTTTGTGACTGGCTTCTTTCGCTTGAACATGGCTTCGAAGTTCATTATGTCATAGTACCTACCAGTTCTTTGTTGATTTTTAGGACTAAAAATATTCGTTTGACACATGGATTTACCACATTTTTATTCATGAGTTTTCATTTGGCTTGTTACCACTTACTGACTTACCGACATTACTACTATATACAAGTTTTTGTGCAGACAGTGGTTTCATTTCTCTTGGGTTTATCTTGGGCATATTACTGAGTAGAATTTCTGTATCTTGTGGTAAATATGATTAGCCTTTGAGGAGTTGCCAATCTGCCTTGCAGAGTGCCTGCATTTTATAATCTAAGGATCTATATATGAAAATTACCAATCAGCATGATAAGTGATGGAAAATATGGCAGTTATAATATTGGACAGTTGAAATCCCATTTGCATGAAATGTTTTTTTTTTTTCCATTTAACCATATATATTAAATACCAGTGCTTTGGTTAGGTTCCAAGTTTCAGAGTTACAGAACAGGTCAAAACCAGACAGTTCTGATCCATATGGAGCCTGGATATTGGGGGTAAACATATCATAAAAAATAATCTCCGTGAGTAGTGCTATGGTGAAGATCTGGATGGTAGAATATATACTAATTTTGGTGTGGTTCTGGGGGAGCTTTTTGGAAAGGTAAGGATATGGAAGTGTTACATAGGTTAAAGAGGATGGAAAGCAGTGAGCTCAGGAATAGTGGCATCTCTGTGGAGATAGATAGACTTGAGAGACATTTAGGAGGTCTAGACACTGGTCTTGGGGTAGACTTGGTAAAAACAGGGTTGCAACAATGAGTTTTTGGTTTCTCTGTGCTGCTAAATGTATTGGTGTATTTTGCACTACATGGAGAATACTGGGGAGAACAAGAACCTAGCATAGCGCTCTGAGGATCACCAGTGGTTAGTAGCTAAGAATGTATTGGAGTAGACAGAATAGGAATAGATAAGACCTGTGGATAAAGAATGGGAAAGTGTATTGTCCTGGGAGGTAAGAGAAGTGAATCAAGCATTTTAGAAGAGGCAGTAGGCTAAAGATGAAATGCTCTTGAGAGGGAAGATAATGACTGAATATGCTCATTGGATTTAATGCTAGAGGGTTCAGTGGTGGCCTTACCAGCAGGCACTTTGGGAAGAGTAGAGACTGCAGTGAGTCAGTAGTGAGGAGGGAGAGTCTACCAGTACAGAAAAGTCACTGAAGAAACTTACCTCTTCAGTGATAAAATGAGGGGAGAGAGGAAGGGAGGGTGGCTGCAGATAAAAGGTTTGACAGTTTCTAGAAGGAAAAAAAAAGTTCATTTTGAAGGAAGAGGTCACCTGAGAAAAAGCAGTAGGTTTACCATATGATAAAAGCGTATTGGATATATAGTCTTGGTGAAAGATGTAATTATAATGAAAAATGTGGAATCCATGCTATTCATAGCTGTCGATAAAGTATTGGGTTATTGAAAAAGTTATGTATTTTTATATGTAAAAATGTGTCATGACTTTTCCATCAATCAATTATCTTACTTTATTAAATTAAATGTGTTAGGGTCATGAGGTAGCTCACCCAGTAGAGTACATGCCTTGCTGTGTGTGAGACCTTAGATTTGAGCTCCAGTGCCACATGAGAACACTATGGATGGTGGAGCATCTACCTCTCTCTAAATTTAGAGTAGTTACTAATTAATTTTCCTTTTCTTTCTTCCTCTTTCTTTTTTTCCTTTCCTCCCTCCCTCCCTCCTATCCTCCCTCCTTCTCTCCCTTCCCTCCCTCTTTACTTCTTGCCTTCCATCTTTTTTTTCTTTCTCCATAATCCTTTTTTGCCAGAAGAATGATGAAAATGGGAACTGCTCAGGAGAAGGAATTGAATTCCCTACAACAAATCTATATGAACTGGAAAGCCGTGTCTTGACTGATCACTGGTCTATCCCTTATAAGCGAGAAGAATCACTAGGCAAATGCCTATTGGCATCTACCTACCTAGCAAGACTTGGTAAGTGTTCAGGCCTCATCAGGACACAAGAGGAGACTTTTGATATGAGTCCTGACTTTAATCTTACTTCTTGTCACTGCCTATCTGTATCATCTCAGATCATGTACTTTTTAGTCTGGTTTAGCTCCTGTGGGATAAAAGCTGTAAATGAAATCAGCTATTTTTATCTAGCTTCAGGAGAATGTAAGATTCTTTAAAATATAGTTGGAAAACTTTATAGAAATTGAAATGAACTTTTTCCATAGAAATTTGGAGCACTTTTAAATTAAGACTCAACTCAGTAACATAAGCTTTCCTCAAGAAAAGAAAGTAATATTTATTTTACCAACATTTAAGGCTTATTAAATACTTGGCACTGTCTTATGTACTTTACAGCTATTAACTTAATAGAGTAATAAAAAAATCTCACAAGGTTGAAAGAATGGGTGTTAATATAATCTTAATAGGCTTCTGTGGTGTATTTGTAACTGGCCTCTCAGCAGCAGCAGTTACTGAGTGCCTGTTACGATCTAGGTTCTTCAATAGACAGTGGAGCTGAGAGAAAGAAAATGTGTCCAACAGTATCCCTAATGGGAAATATTTTTACTGATTTTAAAAGAATATTCGAGATTGAAAGTTTACATTGGGCTTGTTAATTTATTTAGCAAGTATTTTTCACTCATTATGTCCAGGTATAGTTCTGCTCGGGTTATTACAGAATTCATCACTTTGCTTTGGGAAGGAGAGTGGTTTGGGCATTTATTAGAAATATTTGTTTTTATAGAAAAAATATTTGTGTTTATAGAAAAAAAAAGACTAGTAAATAGTTGCCTGTTGATCTTTAATTAGCCATTTAATGAGAGCATTTGGAGTTACTCTGACATGGACGTACCATTCCAGCTATAATTAATATTTGTTATACTATTAACAAATGTGTATGAATAATTAGTGACTATTAATACATGTACTGTGCAGTCAACAAACTAATACTGTGTTGACTCAGCCTGTTCCTCCATCAGAATGCATATAATTTTTACTTTTAATCATCCCTTTACAAATCAGGGTTTTATTATAAGTAGTTCCGTGTGTGGTTTTGGAATAGCATATATGATTTCAACAAACTACTTAAAATCTAAATATGCCATGTTCTTTTATTTATTTTACTAAGGTCTTTCTGAGTCTGATGAGAATTGTAAAAGATTTATGGATAGATGTATGCCTGAAGCATTTAAGAAGGTAAGAATTGATTTTTGGCTTGATTTTTGTTGTTTTGGTAAAGGTGAGAGCAGGCTTTTCCTTTTAGAATTGGTTTTTCATGTAGGAGATCAGTTTCTGAATCTTGTTCAATTGAGGAATTCTGCATAAGTACCGCACACTAACCGATTGCATCACTGGAGCTCTCTCAGTTGAGGAATTCTATAATATGAAAAAGTAGCTCTGTGAGTTTGGGGCTTATAAATGGTTAACTTCTTTGATATTTTGATACTTGCTTGCGCAAGTCTTTGGCCAGCTACCACTTTTATATCCTTTTATTTAATTGCCAAAGAATAGGTGAAGACATAATTCTGCCATATGCTAGAAATTTTGTATCTTACTAAGCTAAGGATTGTGACACTGAAAGTACAAACTATTTAATACTCTTATTTTTTTTCTTTCTTTTTTTTTCTGTTGAGACAGAAGCAGGTGTTTTCAAGTAGATGGTTTGACTGGACTGGATATTCTCACTGGCAGCACGATCTGCACATAGCAGCCACTCTGTCAGAGCTAGAGTGATTTTCCTGTTCCCTTTCTGCTCATATCTCTTGTAAAGCAATTTTTCCCAACAGTGAGACTAGAAGATCACAGGCCGTGTGTTTCTGAAGGCCATCTAGCTCAGCATGACCTCCTTTTAGGACATGAGTTCATAGACACTGCTGCTGCCCCTTGTGGATAGTTAGCACCTCACTCAGAGAAAGCTTAGTTAAGTCTCTGTGGAATGAGTCCCCCGCTGTCCTGTGCTTCTGGGTTTTGACTCCCATTTGTGTTCATCTGCAAACAAATCACTGGCAGCACAGATGGATAGTTTGTATTTATCCTAAAGCCCAGTGAAGTACACTGTTCCTTTTCAAACTGTTGTTTCCTGTCTGCCCCTTGACAGACAGAATCACCCTTAATTGAACCATACAAGATAATACAGTTAATTTTAGGAACAGAAATAGCTTCATCTTGAAAAAAGGTGGAGATCTTTTTCCGTTGTTTGGCACTTGGACTATACAAAATCAAGAGTTTCTTTCAATTTGGATAAATTCATCTATCAGTTTATAATTTTATGCTAAAAATAGTAATTTATTAGCTTGCAGAAAAATCAGTTTTAGGGTTACTGACACTTTGAGTAAATAATGCCCCTAGCTGACATTTAGAAAATTGGGGGGGACCCACACATATTATAATGCACAAGGACCTGGTTTCAAGCCCCCAGTCCTCACTTGCCGGGGAAAAGCTTCATGAGTGGTGAGGTAGGGCTGCAGGTCTCTCTCTGTCTCTCTCCCTCTCTATATCCTCCTTCCTCTCAATTTCTGGCTGTCCTATAAAATAAAGATAATAAAAATTTTATAAAGGGAAAAATCTGTGGGGCTAGGTGATGACGCACCTAGTTGAGCTCACATGTTATAATGCACAACAACCCGGGTTCAAGCCTGGGTCCCCACCTGCAGAGGGAAAGCATTGCAAGTGGTGAAGCAGTGCTACAAGTGTCTCTGCGTCTCTCTCCCTCTCTGTTTCCCCCTTCTCTCTAGATTTCTGGCTGTCTCTATACAGCAAAATAATAATAATAATAATAATAATTAAACATTTTTTTTTAAAAAAGAAAAAAATCTGGCACTGAGATTTCCCCCCTGCCACTCAAGAAGTTTGGGCTAGTAGTGAAGAGCTCACAATGTGGCCACGATAAAGCTTTATTAAGTGAGATTCTTTGATTTCTTATTACCTCTTCTGGCAATTGTTACTGAACTAGACTTTCCTGGGAACTAGACAATTGAGGATTAAGAAGATGAAGTGAGGTTGATTTCAGTACCTTTTCCCGTTTTTTTTTTTTTTTTTATAAATCTAAGAGTATAAGACGTACCATTGTTTTATACTTAATGTTTAAGAAAAGTAGCTGCAAAATTGTTAAAATGCCTTCTCACTTAAGAATTATACATATTTTTGGGAGTCGGGCGGTAGCATAGTGCGTTAAATGCAAAGCCCAAGGACCAGAGTAAGGATTCCTGTTCGAGCCCCCGGCTCCCCACCTGCAGGGAAGTTGCTTCACAAGCGGTGAAGCAGGTCTGCAGGTGTCTGTCTTTCTCCCCCTCCGTTTCTCTGTGTCCTATCCAACAACAACTACAACAATAAAACAACAAGGGCAATAAAAGGGAATAAATAAATATTTTAAAAAATTGAAAAAGAATCATACATATTTTTAAAGATTTATTCATGAGAGAGGAGGGAAAGAAGGAAACAGCATCATTCTGGTGCATGTGATGCTAGGGATTAAATTTGGGAATCCAGTGTTTTATCCACTGTGCCACCTCCCTGGCACCCATAGAGATATCAGTACATTAGATTTGACTTTGTATTTTTGAAAAGCGAGTATTACTTTTATGCGCACCAAAAACAGAATACATTGACAAATTATCTTTTTTTTTAAAAATCTGATTCATTGGTGACAAGATGCAATCCTGATTCTGAGATGCAATGAAATATAACATCTATTTCTTAGATTCCAGAAATACTAACCAGTAGTGGTGGCAATGATATATGAATAATACCTTACTTTTGTAAAATGCTCTTACGTTTGCCAGGGCTTTTGAAATGTGTTCATGTTCTTCTGATCCTTTTGACTTTTGAGGAATTATGCCTCTTTAGAAATAAAAACATTGAGTCTCTGAGAACTCAGGTAAATTTTCTTTATACCACCTGATTTCTCCAAGTGGTGACAAAGTAGAGAATCAGGTAAGCTTTTTCTTTCAAACAAAATGCTTTATGAGGTGACTGGGTGTTGATGTACCTGTTAGCATGCATTACCTGCTGAGGGGAAGCTTAAGTGTTACAGTAATACTTTCTTGACTGTTTGAGACTGAACTGGTGATGTATGCTAGACTGTAGACTGCCCTTTCTGTTTTTATAGCTCCTGACATCTAGTGCTGTTCACAAGTGGGGGACTGAGATTCATGAAGGAATCTACAACATGTTGATGCTACTCATAGAACTGGTTGCAGAGAGAATAAAGCAAGATCCAATTCCCGTTGGTCTCCTTGGTGTGCTCACAATGGTACAGTATCTCGAAAATGAAGTAATTGTTGTTTTGATTGGGGCTAAAGTGCCTCTTCTATTATCTATCCCTACTCGACTATAACTGTTACAAATTATAATTAATAATGAGCGGTGATTTTATCAAAAGGTATTAATCCTAAGGATGTTGCCCCCCCCTTTTTTAAAGGAGAGCAATTCTATGTACCTGTGTGGTGTTAATAACTTTATTAGCTGTTATAATAACTAGTTATCCCTTATCATCATGGTAAGTACTCATCACAGATTCTTCCTGATAAAGTGTTCATTCTATTTGGTGTCTGGACTTTGTCCCTGACTAACAATAGCCACACAAAAGAAGGACCATTCCTGTTTTTCCCTTTTGTCTCCATTGCCTTGTTGTTCAGCTGTCTCTGTGGCAGCCCAGGAACATCTGAGGCATTGGCATCACCTTCCTTGAACCTGACCTCTAGTCCTGTTACCTCGTTCTTTTCCCTTACAGCAAACAGTGAACAGGACGAGAGAGCATCACTTTAGCCATTTGCTCTTCTGTACCCACTAAGGAATATGTTTTGTTGAGATATTTGAAAGATTCCATTAGCGAAGGAATCCAAGGCTATATTTTTATCTTCTTTTCTAATGCTAATATGTGTTGCTATAGAAATAGATAGTAATACTGTTTCTCTGTTCTCTTTGAATCTAGGCTTTCAATCCTGATAATGAATACCATTTTAAAAACAGAATGAAAGTATCTCAGAGGAATTGGGCAGAAGTGTTTGGAGAAGGGAATATGTTTGCTATTTCACCTGTATCCACTTTCCAAAAGGTAAATGTTAATGTTCTTCCAGTAAGATATATTGAAGCATGTTTTTATCTCTGTATGTGCTGTAACCTGACAACATGGAAGGACTAGTCTATGAAAACTGGTAAATACTTTACTGCTAGTAAAAGTCCCTAACTTTTCCTTTCAGGTAGTGCACCTTTTTCCATCCTATTAATGAGCATAACAAATTGTACAGATTTGAAACTCTGTGTAGTGAAATGAGGAGTGAGTGCATGATATGAGTGCGCCCTGATTATTGGATCTTCAGAACACCAGTTTGATTGGTGTCCTAGTTTTTTAGAGATGTTTGATAGGTTAAAACATTTGAATTGACTGATTATTCCTCAAAACTAACTTTTTTTTTTTTTAATTCTAATCATTAAAGCTTTTGCTTTGGAAGGGATAAGTCACCCAACAGAACACACCTTGTTGTGTGTGAAGCCCTGTGTTTAAACCCTAGCAGCACATGAGAGCATCATGGACAGCACTGGGGCATTTCATGGATGGTGGAATGGTGCTGTGTTTCTCTTCTCTCATTTATCCCTCCCCGCTCCTTTTGCTAAAGAAAAGAATGAAAAATAGTAACTTCGTGATGGTGTCTTGCATGCATGATAATTTTAGTACCCTCCCCCTCAAAATGAAAGGAAAAAGAAAAGGGCTATACCAAAGTCAGAGCTATTATGAAAGGTTTGTTGGTGGTTAGATCTTTATTTTATTTTTATTTTTATGGCTCAAACTTTATTTCTAGTTCTTAGAAGGAGAAAAAATTATGTAATTCTAGCCTGACATTTTTTTCTGTGAGATTATTAACTATATCAGTTCACAGTCCTCTGTTTTTGATTAACACTGTCAAATTGGCTGTTGGTCTGATGCTTGTTCCTTTGTAAGAAGTCGGTCTTTTCCATAACTGTTTTCTTAGATCTTTTCTTTCTCTTTGATGTTGACACCTTGACTCTCATGCTGAATTTATGATCATTTCACTGGCTTTTATTTTCAGGTGTTGTATTTTGCTTTCTTTTTAGAGAGAGGAAGTGTGTGTGTGTGTGTGTGTGTGTGTGTGTGTGTGTGTGTGTGTTTGTGTTTGAGAGAGAAGAGACAGACAGACACCAACCAACATAGCACTGAAATCTTCTTGAATGTGGTGGGGACCTGGTTCGAACCTGGGTGACACATATTCAAAACAACACACTATCCAAGTGAGCTGTTTTGCTGGCCCAGTACTGTCCTGTCTTTTTTTTTTTTTTTTTAATCTGTGTAAATTCTGTTTGGCACTCTTTTGGACTCTGATTAGTACTTTTTTATTATGTCATTACCCTGACTCATATTTTCAAGCTCACTCTCTCCTGTCTATAGGGTCTGACTGCCAACTTTGACTGACTTGTTTTTTGTGTGTATGTGTGTGAGTAGAAACATGTTTATACATGTTTATTTTTCTTTGAACTTGGGTTTCTTGCACTTTAACCTAGTAGGATTTTTTTTTTCTTGAGACCTGATTTGTTCCTCCAAAAAAGATTTACTTTTAATACTTCCAGGTGCCTGAGAGCACTACTATCAAGGGCCTCAAATTCTCAGCTTCAGATTTTTCAAATTAGTATGTCTGTGAATTTGAGCAACAAAACCTCCTAATAGCCTTTCTCTCCCTGGTTACAAATTCTTGGAAAATGCTTTTTCTCCCCTCTATCCACTTCCAGATTCAAGGTAGGCAGGCCCTCCGTATCTTACCTTTTTGCTGCTAAATTTATTTCAGTTCACCATACCCTGGGAATGTAATCCTTTGGGTGCCAGTTTTATGTGACAGTCTTATCTTAGTATATGCCCCCACGTACCCCCACACACACCCTTTGTGTCTTATTTCTTTGGGACTCTTAAGGCTATGGAAATACCAGTTAGGTCACCGGACTTCTGCCAGTATCTACTGAGTAAGAGTTGGCTTCTGAGTCTGCTTACCTGACAGGATTTATGTTCTGCTTTTGTTTTAAACTTCTGAGCACTTTGTTGCCAACTCAGTCTATGTTTAAAAATGGCTTCATATTTCCATCCAGTAGTGTCGGGTTAGTGTTTTTTCAGTTGAAGATATTTAAAGTAGGGGACCAGGTGGTGGCACACCTGGTTGAGCACACATGTTACAATGTTGAAGGATCCAAGTTCAGGCCCCTGGTCCCCACCAGGAGGGGGAAAGCTTCACAAGCAGTGAGGCAGTGCTGCGGGTGTGTTTGTCTTTCTCCTCTCTCCCCCCTTCCTCCCAAATTCTCTCTGTCTCTATCCAATAAATAAAAAATAAGGACAGTAAAGAAAAAAACATTAAACTTAAAAATAATTTAAAAGGAAAACATTTAAAGTAACTAAACTGAAGTTCCTGTTTATTCCTTTTCTTTTTAAAAATATTTAGTACCTAATGAGTATGAAAAAGAAAACAGCATCTCTCAGCTCCTGCATATGCAGGCCCAAGACTCAAAGCAGACCTGGCTCATGCAAGTCTGTGCTTTACCTGCTGAGTCGTCCTCTGGCTAGTCTGTTAACTCTTCTTTTTCAGTCATATTACTGGAGAGTAATTACTCTCAATTACTGGAGAGTCATATTACTGGAGAGTTAGTAGTTTGTAGTACAGCTACTAACACTGACACAAATCCTCATCTTCCTGTAATAAATAGGTGTCTATAAAACACCCAACACTGGTCCTTTTCTGCTGTGTGCACCAGGGCCCCGATGCCCTCTCCACCCGCTCCCATCCTCTTCTTCCCTAGAGGCCTTCACTTTGGTGCGATACACCACACTGAGTCCCATTAATTCTTCAGGGCATTCCATTCTGCCTTCATTTTCCACTGCACCACTAAATTTGTTCTTATTAAGACACCAACACACTGTTTCTAGATTCAGACTCAGCAGCAGCAAGTTTTCTTTCACTTTGAAACTGTTTGTCCCTGGCTATTTTAGGGCTCTAAGTTTCTTGCGTTTTCTATTTATTCTTAAACCCCACCCCCACCCCCAGGGTTATTGCTGGGACTCAGTGCCTGCACAATGAATCCACTATGGTGGCCATCCCCTCTCCTCCCTTTCTCCTTCCTCCCTTTCCCTTCTCCTTCCTTCCTTCCTTCCTTCCTTCCTTCCTTCCTTCCTTCCTTCTATCCATCGTTGTTTTTTTTTTCACAGGACAGATAAAATTGAGAGAAGAGGGGACGATAGACTAGGAGAAAGACAGATACCTGCATCACTGCTTCACCACTTGCAACTTCTTTCCTGCAGGTGGGGACTGGGGCCTTGAACCTGGATCTTCACACATGGTAACATGTGCTTGACTGGGTGTACTGCTGCCCAGCCCCTTACTCACTCATGCACTCCTTCCCTTCCCTCCACCTCTCTCAACTATGATCTATGGCTCACCATTCTCTGTTTATTATTCTTTCTCTAGGAAAAAACTGCCATTCGCATGGATTTAAATGCCATCTTTATGTGTATGGGTTTCCAGTTACTATCTCTGGGTTCAGAGCTTTGTGCTGAGTATATCAACTTCCTCCTGTTCACACGGGCATTTTAAATTTGGTGTGCCTGAAATGGAGCTTCACGTTGTCTCCCTAGCCATCATTCTCTTTTTCAGTAAACACTTTTACCATTTACCCAAGTATTTAAACCAGAAACCCCATCAGCCAGGTTTTATGCCTTTTTCTTCCACCAGTTTGCACCATGAACAAATCCTTTGATATAATCTCAGCTATATCTTCACTTGGACTTTTTTCTCTCTCTCTCTCTCTTCTGCTGCTGTCCGAAAGCTCCAGGCACCGTCATGTCTCACTTACTAACTGTAGTCAGTTTTTCACCTGGGGCCTCTGCTTCCTCTCATTTATCCATTCCATACCCTCTCAAACTGTACCTACCTATTGTTTAGCTGTATTTTTGTTGTTTTCCTGCTATCCATAACCCGTAAGTTTCTGTGGACCTCACCTTAATATCTCGCAGCTTCATCTGTGCCACTCCCTATGCAGCCGAGATAGTTTCAAGGTCTATTCCTCAGAAAAGGGAGCTTTTTTCTCTTCCTTCCCCCAAAAAGGACCTTTCCCATTTCCCTCTCTCTGTTTCGACAATTCCTTGGAAGGTTAAATTTATCTCATCCTTCAGGGTCCAGTTTCGGATTACCTCATCATAAAAGTTTACTGTATTCACTACTCTGAACAGAGTAGGCTTCTTCTGTTTCTTATGTTTGTGGGTACTAGGGCAATCTGAATTACTGAAGGTATGTGTTCATTTACTTGCTTTTATTGGCCTGCTAGCATATGAGCTCCATGAAAGCAGGTACTGGATGTCTTCTCAGTCACTGCTCTAGAACAATGAATGTTTAGCAAAGGAAGATCTGACCCAAGGGCACTAATTAATGACATACTACCACTAAAATTCTAATATTATTGTTACTGGTCTGCTATTCCCTATTTAATAACCCTTGGTTTCTACAATACAATCTCTTTAGAACATTTAACTCAAGGTATCTGTAACTTGGAGAGTTTAAATAACTGATTTCCACTTCCCAAACATGTAACTACTCCACATTATCGCAGTTCTATCATGTTCAAGATCTCCAGATTTCTGTTGTAAACAATAAAATCAAAGACTTACTTTAAGACTTGAAACACCCTTCTAAATACTGTTCAGATAGTTTGTAAGCCAGTGGTTAAGTCAATAAACTTGTATTAAAACATTTTTCAAATTATGATATTTTGGGGGCTGGGCAGTAGTGCAGCAGGTTAAGCGCACATGGCGCAAAGTGCAGGGACTGGTGTAAGGATCCCGGTTCGAGTCCATGGCTCCCCACCTGCAGGGAGGTCGCTTCACAGGCGGTGTAGCAGGTCTACAGGTGTCTCTCTTTCTCTCCCCCTCTCTGTCTTCTCCTCCTCTCTCCATTTCTCTCTGTCCTGTCCAACAACAATGGCGGCAATAACAACAACAAGGGCAGCAAAAATAGGAAAAGTGGCCTCCAGGAGCAGTGGATTTGTAGTGCAGGCACTGAGCCCCAGCAATAACCCTGGAAGCAAAAAAAGAAAAAGAAAACAAACAAACAAAAAAAACAGAAAACAAATTTTGATATTTTTCATTTAGGTAGGATAGAGTTAATATTGTAAGGGTTAATGGGAAAGTTTTTATCATAACAATTGCTATTTTCTTTTCTTATAGGAACCTCATGGATGGGTTGTGGATTTGGTAAATAAGGTATACAACTTTTGTTAATATATCATGCTTTCTATTTTTCTGATATTTCCTAGGGTTTGGTATTTTAAGTAAGTGAGAGAAAAGTTGGCCTTTTCCAAAGGAGGTAGCCTTAGTTTCTGTGTGTGTGCATGTGCTTGCTACAGGCAGCATCAGCTTTAGCACATCACCTCAGTGCATCACAGCAGCATTAAAATGGGACCGGGTGGTGACACACACGTTACCACGTGTGAGGACTCGGGCTTCAAGCTCCTTGTTCCCATTTGCAGGTGGGAAGCTTCATGGGTGGTAGAGCAGTGCTGCAGGCGTGCCCTTTCTTCATCAAAAAAAAAAAAAGACAGGTAATGTCGCTCAAGACTAGTGTTATAGAGCACATTGATAAGGTAGAATGTTAGGTTTAGTCCCTTGTTTGAATTATTAATGTGCAACATTTAAAAAGTAATGTATAGGGGGGAATTGGGCAGTAGTGCAGCAGGTTAAGCCCAAGTGATGCAAAGTGTGCAAGGATTGGCTTAAAGATTCCGGTTCGAGTCCCTGGCTCCCTACCAGCAGGGGAGTCGCTTCACGGGCAGTGAAGAAGGTCTGCAGGTGTCTATCTTTCTTTCCCCCTCTCTGTCTTCCCCTCCTCTCTCCATTTTTCTCTGTCCTATCCAACATTGTTGGATATCAGTAACAACAACAGTAATAACTACAACAATAAAAAACAAGGGCGACAAAAGGGAATAAGTAAATTTTTTTTTTTTTAGAAAAAAACTAATATATACTTTTTTCCCCCCTTTTTTTCAGTTTGGAGAATTAGGTGGATTTGCAGCAATCCAAGCCAAGCTTCATTCAGAAGATATAGAGCTTGGGGTAAGTTAAACCTCTGTATATGCCCTAGGTTCTAGAAGTTCACTTTATTTAGGTTGCTGTGTAACCCAAGGAACAGAGTCTGGACACATTAAGTTATTAATTTCTTAAAAATAGTCATCTATTAGTGACGCGGAAAGAACCAGAGCATCACTCTGCACATGTGCTAACCAGTCACCAAACTTAGAGCCTCATGCGTATGAGTCCAGTGCTTTATCCACTGTGCCACCTCTGGGCTACTGGACACACTATATGCACTAGTCTTTATAGGAGTGCTTTCCATGTTAATGATCACTAAAGAAATGTTTAATCCTAGTCATAGCTCATTTCAGTGTAGTGTATTTGGCTTCTTATTTAATTAGTATCACTAACTTCCATTTGCCTGTGGCATTTTTCTCCTTAATTTGTGATATGCATGAAATTCTTTTGCCATTTAAAAACTGTTGCTTTATGTGGCAAGTTCATGTGTACATAACTTATTTATTAACTGTTTTGGATATAAACAAATCGATAGGGAAGGGAGAAATAGAGAGGGGGAGAGTAAGCGAGAGACCTGCAGCACTGCCTCATGGCTTATGAAGCACTCCCCTGCAGTTGGGGACCAGGGACTTGAACCAGGTTACTTGCACACTGGCACATGTGCATGCCACTGGGTGCACCACCACCTGGCCCTTGTATAAAACAGTCTTATCGCACAGTTACATCAGAGTGTATATCCTAGTATTAGGCACATATACAATATTTTAAGATCGTTTTATTAAGCTCGTTGACATTACAGAGATTCATAGATAACTTAGGGTTATAACAAGTGTAGAGTCATGCCTCATAAGCTGATCTTTTCACATTATCTATATTTGAAATCGATAAGCTGAATAGCTTTGTCTTCAAATTTTCAGACTTTTGATATACTTACCACCAAGCATGTTTTATTCTTTTTTTTAAATTTTTTTATTTATAAAATGGAAACATTGACTAAACCATAGAATAAGAGGGGTACAACTTCATACAGTTCCCACCACCAGAACTCTGTATCCCATCCCCTCTCCTGATAGATTTCCTATTCTTTAAACCTCTGCATGTTTTATTCTTTTCTCTAGTTAATTATCCCATTAAAAAAGAAAAAACTATTGCATACTTGTCACACTGTGATAGCTATTATAGTTTTCTCTGAACAGAAAATGATGTAGTAAAATAATATATCTAAGTGATATAAATAGCACTTAGCCAGTAGCAACTATTTCTGTGGAACCAGTAATATTAAATCATCTGAATCCTTTGACATGTTTGAATTAGTAGTGGTCAAGGAGAGAAACTGATGGTATCATTAGTAATAAAAGGAACATTTCTTGCCACCCACTGCCTATCCTTAAAGATCAGATGCCTACATTTCTACTGGCACACTGTAGTCACTGAGTTGGGTTTTTTTGTTTGTTTGTTTTACTTTCCTTGGAAGTTATCGAGGTTGTTTGGTAGTCATTCTGAACCCCACTGGAGGGATTGAGTTTTGTTAGAAGTGACTTTTTGACCTTGAAAATAAAAGTCAGTGATAAATGTTTTTAAAGATTTATTCATGAGAAAAACAGAAACAGGCAGAGGGTAAGATGATCAGACAAGACACACTCCAGAGCGTTGCTCAGTGGAACCCCAGTACCACCTGGGGCTTCTGAGACCACAGGCATGCAATTCTGGTATGCTACCAATTGCTATGTCCCTGGCCTTAGGTAGTGATATTAAAAGCAAAATCCTACAAAAAACTGTACAGCATAACATCTTTTTTTTAAAAAAAAGATGCTCTCATTTTCTTCAGAGTTAACTTAGTTTAAAATGTATGGAGAACAGCCTAAAGTTTCTTCCCTACTTAAATGATCTAAGATTAATAGACATAGGAATTTGGGATTATCCTCATTATTATCAGATGTATTGAAGTTTAAGATTGCTCCAGAGCTCTTCTCCTGATGTCAGACTATTTTCAAAACAATTCTGTTGTTTATAAGTTGAAGTGTGGCAAAATGGCATTTTTGCAATACTGGTCTTTACCATGCAGGATCATAGTATGTCCCTGTTTATCTGCCTTACAAATGTATGAAGTTTTATTTTATGTGATTCCTAAATTCTTTTTTTTATTGAAAACAAATTTCATTCTCCAACTGTGCTCTTTTTTCTAATATATATATTTACTTATTTTATATTAAGGACTTTGGAATCATTTCATTTAGTTCTCCAAGAAGTTTTATTGGTGGGGCCCAGGCAGTGGCACACCTGGTTAAGCACACACACTACAGCGCTCAAGAACCCAGGTTCAAGCCCCTGGTTCTCCCCTGCAGGTTGAAAGCTTCACAAGTGGTGAAGCAGTGCTGCAGGTATCTCTGTCTCTCTATCTCCCTCTCAGTTTTTCTCTGTCTCTATCCAATAATAAATAAAATTAGATAAAAGGTTCTATTGGCTTGTTCTGATTTACATTACATTAAGTTTCTATAGTAGTTTAAACAGATAGGCATCTCATCAATTTTTCTTACTCAAGAGTGGAGTTTATTAGTCACTCATTCATAACTTGATTAGATCACTAAGGTTTTCTCTGATCTATTATTATGTTGAAATGAAAATAGTCCTCACATATTTTTTTTAACCGTTGCTGTGTTTTTCAGGCAGTCTCAGCATTGGTGCAGCCTTTAGGCGTCTGTGCAGAGTACCTGAATTCCTCTGTGGTACAGGTGAGATGGGGCCATTTTAACTTTCAAGAACATTGAAAAACTATCCTTTTACATGGTTATTTAAAATTTTGCTCAATGCAGAATAACTTCTCATTCTAGTAAAAATATTATTAAAAAATCAATAAAAATGAATGGCTTAAAGTATAAGTATACTCCAGCATTTAAGATTACTTACCTTTCCTGTTTATCATTTTTATCAAATAGGACATGTTTGACAGCATACACTTTTCTTATTTTAAATAAATATATTTTTTTAAAAGAACGTGTACATTAGCTTATTAAGCAAATAAATGCAATCAAGTCAATATGGAGCGCTCTTAGATTCACCAGCTCAGTCCCTTACTACTGAGTAGCAGTGTAGGAGCACATCTTGTCTGGCTTCCTGCCTATGCAAACTGCAGGCCAACAGATGATCATTAAAAGTCAAAACTGTGAGTGTCTAGCTTTTTAATGCTTAAGGCCTACTGTGTTTCCTTGTCTCTTCATTATTTCAGTTAACAAGTTTTGCTGAATAAAACGTCATATTGAAGTACCTCCATTTATTTCTTTATAGATACATCTGAAACGTAAAATTGTTTTAGACTTAAAAAATTATTTATTTATTACCTTCTGTTGCCCTTGTTGTTTTATTGTTGTAGTTATTATTGTTGTTGTTGGATAGGACAGAGAGAAATGGAGAGAGGAGGGGAAGACATAGGGGGAGAGAAAGATAGACACCTGCAGGCAGACCTGCTTTACCGTCTGTGAAGTGACTCCCCTGTGGGTGGGTAGCCAGGGGCTTGACTGGATCCTTAGGCCAGTCCTTGCGCTTCACACAGTGTTTGCTTAACCCGCTGCGCCACAGCCCGGCTCCCTAGATGACTTAGACTTTGCTGTAATTTAATAATACATATTACTATTTAATTTAATATAATAGTGTAACCTTTAAACTGTGAAATAAACCCCAGTGGTCATCAGGAAATGGGTGGGGATAGGTAGTAGAGTCAGAAGGAGGTAGGTGAAGGGTTCCAGTTGGTGTGATGGCTCAAGAACCTCAGCAGCTAGTGCAGTGAGTCATGTATACATGTGTCTGGACGCACACGGGCCCAGGTTCCAGCTGTTTCTCACCTGCAGGGGGAGTGGTGAAACAGGTCTGCAGGTCTCTCTCTCCCTATCTTTGCCTCCCTTCTCCATTTCTAACTATCTATTGAAAAAGAAAGGAAAAGAGAAAGAAAAAGGCAAATATGGCTGCCAGGAGAGTTGGACTCATGATGCCAGTGCCGAGTCCTAGTGATAATATTGGTGGTGAAAAATAAAAAAGCAATAATATGAAGTAATTTGAAGAGTTTACCTTTAAATAATCAGGGCTGTGTTTTTTTTTAATTTATTTTTTATTTAAGAAAGGATAAATTAACAAAACCATAGGGTAGGAGGGGTACAACTCCACACAATTCCCACCACCCAATCTCCATATCCCACCCCCTCCCCGATAGCTTTCCCATTCTCTATCCCTCTGGGAGCATGGACCCAGGGTCATTGTGGGTTGCAGAGGGTAGAAGGTCTGGCTTCTGTAATTGCTTCCCCGCTGAACATGGACGTTGACTGGTCATACTCCCAGTCTGCCTCTCTCTTTCCCTAGTAGGGTGGGTCTCTGGGGAAGCGGAACTCTAGGACACATTGGTGGGGTCTTCAGTCCAGGGAAGCCTGGCCGGCATCCTGATGGCATCTGGAACCTGGTGGCTGAAAAGAGAGTTAACATACGAAGCCAAACAAATTGTTGAGCAATCATGGACCCAAAGGTTAGAATAGTGGAGAGGAAGTGTTAGGGGGGTACTCACTGCAAACTCTAGTGTACTTTTGCTTTCAGGTATATATTTTGCACTAGTTTATGGATATGTGTGAACACATGCTCTCTCTCACAGAACCTGGTGTATATCTAGGTTTTGGGACTTTGTTAGAAAGTGAACCACCTGGGATGGAATTAGAGAATAATATGAAAGGGAAGGTCTCACCCGAGTAATGAAGCTGAAGGGTTGTCATTTCTCACGTGGAATGGACACAGTCTGAGCTGAAGCATGTTGAGGTGGCAATCGTTATGTTGATTAGGTTGCAATCGGCAGATGCAATATTATTTGATATGGATTGGGAGAGGTATGCGGGAAAGTGGGCCCTATCCTAAGGTTCCAGGACTGGGAGAAATACAGGCTCTATAGTGGAGATGTGAGGTTCCTGCTGTCTTAGGGTTCAAAAAGACAATGGATAGTTAATGTTATCATCACATTATTTGGTAATTGGGTTAACTTTGAAAAGTCCTTTTGTTAGGGTTTGCTGTATAGTGACTGTTTAGATCTAACTTTTCATTTTACTTTGTTTCACATAGCACCTAGATTTAGTTATATGTTGATACCATTCTGTACTGATGTGTTACACCAGTCTCATCTTTTGGCCTCATATACTCATGTTGGCATGTAAAAGTAGTGCAGGTGCAAAACAGTTACTAATACTGATGCTTAATGTTTGAAAGTTATCTGAAAGTCTTCATTTACTCTTCAAGACAGCTTATATAAGAAACTAATGAGGGGGTAGTTGGGCAGTAGCGCAGCAGGTTAAGCGCACATGGTGCGAAGCGCACAGACTAGCATAAGGATCCCGGTTTGAGCCCCCGGCTCCCCACCTGCAGGGGTGGCACTTCACAAGTGGTGAAGCAGGTCTGCAGGTATCTATCTTTCTCTTCCTCTCTGTCTTCCCCTCCTCTCTTCATTTCTCTCTGTCCTATCCAACGAGGATGACATCAATAACTACAACAACAATAAAAAACAACAAGGGCAACAAAAGGGAAAATAAATAAATTTAAAAAAGAAAATGAGGGGGATTGTACGTCCCTGTGACATTAAGGAAGCCGAGGCCCCGAACCACTGGAGGGTTTGCTTAAGATGGCGTGAGCTGGTTAGTGTAACTGTGATGCTGAGCTCCCTTCCTTTCATGAGATATGAATGAAAACATTGATCTCTGATTTGGGGGCAGATTCAGAAGTCCTTATTAACTGTAGCACTTTATTGCTGCAGCCCATGCTTGACCCAGTCATCCTTACAACCATCCAGGATGTGCGGAGTGTGGAGGAAAAGGACCTCAAAGACAAGGTAAGTGCTATCTCCTCCTGCCAGGTAGACAGCAGTGATGTGAACTTGCACGGATTCATGGGAGCAGAGCCAAGTTTCCACACCATTGCTTTTTGAGTTCTGGTCACATAGAACGCACATCAGGTTAATTTTACATTTCCTAACAAAACAAACAAACTTTTTCTGAAGCTCAAGTGGGTGGTATTAGCATCTGTCTGACGAATGAACATAGGGTTCTCACTAAGTGATACCCTTCTTGTAACATGCTAATTTGATATTACAATTGGTATAGCATTGAAAAAGCTTTAAAATAATTCAACGTATCAAGAGTTTATTCAGAGTTACTTCAAGTAACTTAAACATTTAAATTTAACCTGATTTATTTTGTCTGCTTTGGGTTTCTCTCATGTCTTCTCTCTAGTTTGTTCACCCAGTTGCTAACTTTTGTTTAGAAGAAAATTATACTTTATTTACTATGTGATGTATCAGATAACCACCAGACCGTTATTTTTAGAAATGTCTTATTTTCTTATGTATCCTTACAAGAATTGAGACAATGTTTTTACAGTTTTTTGTTGTGTGTGTGTGTGTGTGTGTGTGTGTGTGTGTGTGTGTGTGTGTTGTGTCTGTGTATTCTTTCAATGAAAGAGGTTGGTTAGCATCCCTGAGCTCCTGTCTGCCACTAAGTTACTTTGTATGCGCTTCCAACCGGATCTGGTGACTGTTGTTGATGACCTTCGACTCGACATCCTACTTCGGATGCTGAAATCACCACATTTTAGTGCTAAGATGAATTCTCTCAAAGAAGTAAGTTGTGCATTTATTCCTACAAAACTTAATAGTAGGCACTTAAAGTTCTGCCAAAGCCCTCCCTCCTTTTAATAAAAAACAATAACAGGAATATAAAAGTAATTTTGGCCCCAGGAGATAATGCAGCCTTTTAGAGTACCATCTCCCACGCCTAAGACTCCAGAGGTTGTAGGTTCAATCTCTGGCACCATTTTATATCAGGGCTTTGGTCCCCCCCCTTTATTCTCTAAATAAATAAATATTTGCAAATATGTATAAATGAGTAAGAGAGAAAATCACTGGAAAGTAGTGTATATGTGTATATTTGTTTATAATTGTTAAATTATCTTTTATCAGTGTTACATTCAACATTCTTTCTCTGAAATATTTGAAATATTTTTTTATGTTTTTATAAAATTTTCTACAGTGCATTATCAGTACGGTTGTAATATAGTTTAAAACTTACGTTGCTTTGCCATGTATACAACCAGGTTCAAACCAGGCCGTCAACACACTGAGGGAAGCTTCAGTGCTATGATGTCCTTATCTGTCTCTTTATCTCTGTCTTTCTATTTGAAGAAGTCAACCTGGAGCAGTGAAGCTCCAGTGACACCCCCCCCAACTTTTTAAAATTTTACTATTTATTTATTTATTTATTTTAAAAAGGAGACATTAACAAAACCGTAGGATAGGAGGGGTACAACTCCACACAGTTCCCACCACCAGATCTTTACATCCCATCCCCTCCCCTGATAGCTTTCCCATTCTTTACCCTCTGGGAGTATGGACCTAATTTGCTTTTTTAGTGATAATATAGGTTTACTTAAGCCAGTATTAGTAGAACTAAGTAAGATATAATGGACAGTTTTAGAAGCTTTCTAAACTTAATATGAAATAATACAAATAGTGTAGTTCGTATTAGTGAGTGATCAGTGGAGCCAATATAAACTATGACCCCAGTTAGTTTTATTTTATTTAGAATTCATTTTAGTTTTATTTTAATTAGAATTCTTGGCTGCAGATAACATCAGCTTATCTTGAATTATCTGAGACCAAAAGAGACATTTAATGTGAGCAGGCTGAGATAGGCCAGTCCTCATGAGTGAGGGCCTAAGAGGCCAAATCCTGGAAGGGGCAGTGTACACATGGGCAACAAGAACAACTCAGTCTCTGCTTATCTGAGCCCTTGACTTCATTCTCTTTGACCTACAGAGTCACATTTTTTATGATCAAAGCCATGAAGAGCTCATCATGAGAGAGAGAGATTGACTGCTTTTTTCCCTTGTAAAGTAGAACATTGGATTAAAGTTGGGCCAGATGCTCATCCTGGGCAACTGGGCAATAGCTCAGGGATATGGACTATAAACATGATTTATTTACTTACTTATTTATTTATTTATTATATATTAGTGAGGGCGGGAAGTGTCGGAGCATATGCCGTGGCAGGTGTCAAACTTCGGTCCATACAGCTCTACACCCACTGTACCACTACCCAGGCAGGTCTACATTCTGAAGTTTATGTATTTGTTGATTTACTTATTTATTATCATTTTTGTTGGGAGGTTAGTCGTTTACAGTGCAGTTGTTGGCACATGGGTACAATTTCTCATCTCCCCAAAGCCTCCAAATTTCTTTTTAAAGAAACATCACAAATGGGAGTCTGTTAACTGTAATTACTAGCTAATTACTAAACCACATTGTAATATTAAAAACCTCACAGTATGTGTGTGTATATGTTTACATGGATATTGTGTGTGGAGATTTTGGTTATGCATACTTAAGATTCAATTCAGTTATGACAATTCTTTCTTTGTAGGTAACCAAACTAATAGAAGACAGCACTTTATCCAAATCTGTGAAGAATGCTATAGATACAGACAGATTGTTAGATTGGCTAGTTGAAAACTCAGTTCTGTCAATTGCTTTGGAAGGTAAGTCATTTTCAAAAACAAAATTGTTGCCTAACATTTTAATTACATAGTTTTATTTTAAAAGGCATAAAAATCATTGCTTTGATAGTATCTACTTTTATTGCAAGCTACTCTTGCTTTGAATTCTTATAATTACATTTAGAGTGTCAGTCATGCTCACTTTTTTTTTTTTTGTCTCTTTGTTGTTTCTTCTGTCAGGCAACATAGACCAAGCACAGTACTGTGACCGCATAAAAGGAATTATTGAACTCTTGGGTAGTAAACTGTCGTTAGATGAACTCACTAAAATTTGGAAAATACAGGTAAGTAGATCAAAATAATTTTGGCCTTTATCTGATATATTTGGGTTATGGAGAAGGAAGAAATGTGGTAAAGAACAGAGAAGTGGAACTTCTGTCTTGTGTTAACTAGCAAACTCCTGTGATCTCTTTTACATTTCAGAGCTTCTGTTCCAACTGTATATACAAACAGGACTCCACTACTTGAAAGCAGTGACATGCTACTAATCTGGTTTACTCTTTGCATTCCTCAGATTTAAAAATGAAAAGCCAGTGGACAGGAAGAGTCAGCAGGTAGAGCCCCAGACTTAACACACTTGAGGCACACAGTCAAAAGAGTCAAAAGACTTCTGGCATCTCAGATGCTGGAGCCGTGCTTTGGTCTCTAAATTACATAGAATAAATAAACATATCTTTTAAAAAGAGAAGAAAATGAACCTTTTACCATATTTTCTGTAGCAGTTAGTACCAGAATTAGGAATATCTTTTTTCTCCCCAGTTTCTCATGTCCTTCATTGGATTTAAAATGTTTGTCATAAAAATACTTAAAACATGATTTATCCTCTTTCTCAATCTTTTCAAGGTTGTTTTGTTTTGTTTTGAAAGATGGACACCAGAGCAACACTCAGTTCTAGCATATGTAGTGCCAGTGAGTGAAGCTGGGAGGGCGAAAGCTTGTAAATACTGTATTCTACCACTGAGCAGTCTCCCCAACTCAACATCTCCCCTCTTAAATATCTGTGTTTCTAATACATTTTGAAAAAGTATGTCTAGTGTTGTAGAGGAGTTCTCTCCAGAGCTTATTTGTCTTGATTAATTTTCTGGAAGTTGGCTAGTAACTCCGTATTTCTTCACCACTCTTTGATTCTGTGGGTTTGCCCATTTGAGATGTCTCACGGAAGTGGCATCACGTAGTGTGCATCTTTTCTACTGTTGGTATGCTTCTAAATTCTGCTTCTAAAACCCCTTCTGTTACATTCTTGGCGTTGTGGTCTATTTACATGGTCATTCTGTTACATTGGTTTAATCCTCGCTCCCCCTGCCTCTGGGACATTTGGTTTAGTCCTCACTTCTTCCTTCTCTCCGCCCCCTATCATACATATTTCCTTTGTTCCTGACTCTTCCGAGGGAGGAGAGAGACGCAGGACAGAACTGGGTTGTGATTAGATTAGATTAGTTGAACCTCATCCCGCTCATGAATAAAGATTGAACTGCGTTCTCAGCTCAGCCATGAGTCTCTAGGTCATCTCGTCTCCCGTCTGCGAAGCCAGCCCAGCAAAAATGACTTTCTACAACTGTCCTTTTTCATTTGGCATAATATCCTCAAGTTTTATCCATGTTGTCCCAGATAGCAGAATTCCAATTGGTATTTGTCTTTTGTTAGTCCAGTTCTTTTTACTATATCGCCTGTCGATTTTTAATAATATTCCCTTATGTCATTAACTGAGGGTGGCCGTAATGTTGAGTTTGCAGATCTAATCTTGCCAGGACTCAGGTATTGTGATAGAGTTGATTATACCTTTCTTCTTCTTTTTCCTTCACTTTAATAATTGTCTGTTCTGCTGATTTTTCCACCATTTTCTGGAATTCCCTCTTAAGTCTCTTTTACTGACTCTTTTCTACTTTGTAAATATTTTTTCAGTCCTGATGCTCAGCTCTTTTCTCACTATAGAACCATAGTCAGTTTCACCCCCTCTTAGGCTTCAGCTACTGTTACTGAGTCTCAGGGTTATATCTCAGATTCAAATGACCTGGCACTTCAGTAGATCTAAATATAAGTACATAACTATTACATGTTCACATTTGTTCTCAGAAGTTCCTCAAATTTAACATGTCCAAACTCACCCATTTTTCTAGTCTTATTTTAGAAGTGATCATATTCCACATCCAGCTGCTGGTGCTAGAGACTGTACCTTAACTTCAGAGCCTCAGGCATGAAGGGCTTTTTGCATAACCATCATGCCATCTTTCCAGCTCCTATTAGCCCTGTATCAGAATCTAGCTAGGAAGTGCTCATTAGATATTTCAAACAGGGAATTGAATATAGGGGGTTGTTTACACACAAGTGTTGCTAGGGAAGAGGAAGTTAGAAATAAAAATACTGAGGGAGCAAAACAGAGAGAAGTGTTAAGTTTATGAAAAGGAAGTTGCATTGGGTGGTATTTCTAGCACTCTAAGTGCTAGAGCTGCCAAAGAGGTGTCTTTGTTGTCAGAGCATCTGAACCCCTCACTACCACAAATGGTAGTGGCTTCTGCACTTGCTCTCCATGCGCAAACCAGAAATAATTCTTCCTTCCTGTTGCCTTCTCATCTCTCAGCAGTGCCTCTCTTTGATAGATTACTACAAGAAGATAGCTGGCAGAGTACATGTAGCTTGAAGGCTCCCATTCCAGCACTGCAGAATAGAATATGGCACACCAAGTATATAGATGTACAAGGAAACAGTCATAGGGAGTCGGGCATAGCTCAGCGGCTTAAGTGCAGGTGGTGCAAAGCACAAGGACTGGCATAAGAATCCTGGTTTGAGCCCCCGGCTCCCCACCTGCAGGGGAGTCATTTCACATGCGGTGAAGCAGGTTTGCAGGTGTCTTTCTCTTCCCTTCTCTGTCTTCCTCTCCTCTCTCCATTTCTCTGTGTCCTATCCAACAACGACAGCAATAACAACAACGATAAACAACAAAGGCAACAAAAGGGAAAATAAATAAATAAATAAATGTAAGAAAAAAAGAAAATAGTCATGGGTTCTATGCTCTTACTTCCTGTGTCTTAACCTTAGTTAAATGCTCTCAAATATTTGCTTGGTGGAAAAGTTATGATGTATTTTTCTTTTTTTTTAATGCAAAATATGGCATCATTACTTTTACAACAATTCAGTAATTTCATTTGATATGTTTTGAATTCATACAAGATTGAAGATTAGAGCCCCAATGTATATACTGTGTCCTACTCATACTACATTCAGTGGGTATATGAGTGTAGATACTGAGCAAGTTCTTAAAGAATTGAATCTACAAATGATCCTCTATGTCTCATGTCCTTTATATGCTGAACAGTGAAGTAGGATTAAGCTTATGAAGAGTCATGACTAAGGTTATAACGAGAGTTTCAACTGTACGGTTGGCCTAAGGGCTTTTGTCTCTGAAGTAGAATAAATGTTAATTGAAGCCATGAAATATCTGTGAGCAAAATGGAAAATTGAGGCAGACAGTATTCTCACCTGAGCCTCTTACAATCACTTCTTCTAGCGTTTGCCTTACAATCACTTATAAAATGCCAATAATGTCAGGGTGGTGGCATACCTGGTAGAGTGCACATGTTACCATGTGTGGGGACTCAAGTTTAAGCCCATGGTCCTCACCTCGGGGGGCAAGCTTCATGGGCACTGGAGTAGTGCCACAGGTCCATCTCCTTCTCTCTCCCTCAGTTTTCTCAAAGAAAGAAAAATAAGAAGAGCTACCTGGCACAGTAGAGTCCTTGTGCATCCACCAAGCTCCAGTGATAACCTCTGTGGCAAAAAAAAATTAAATATTAATAAAAAGCCAGTAGTAGTATGTTTGTCTTGAAATATAATCAGTTTGAATTTTTTTCAGTCAGAAATATTTTGTTCTTTTGAAATCCATGTCTGATGAAGAGCTTGATTCTCTCTCTCTTTTTTTTTTTACATTTTAGAACTTCAATGCTGCTAGGATTGAAACAGCCAGTGATTATGCTTGCTTCATGTTGCCATGCCAATAATACCATGCAAATGAATACTGAGTCAATTTATCTTTGTAAGGGTTTTGCTTTTGCTTTTGTTTCTTTTTTTTAATTTTTAAATTAAAATTTTTTTTTTGCCTCCAGGGTTATTGCTGGGGCTCGGTGCCTGCACCATGAATCCACTGCTCCTGGAGGCCATTTTCCCCCCTATTGTTGCAGCCTTGTTATGGTTATTATTGTTGCTGTTGATGTCATCGTTGTTAGATTGGACAGAGAGAAATGGAGAGAGGAGGGGAAGACAGAGAGGGGGAGAGAAAGATAGACACCTGCAGACCTGCTTCACTGCCTGTGAAGTGACTCCCCTGCAGGTGTGGAGCCAGGGATCCTTACATCAGTCCTTGCATTTTGTGCCACGTGCGCTTAACCTGCTGCGCTACCGCTTAACTCCCTTGCTTTTGTTTCTATAGTACATTGCTAGAGAGAGGACTTAGGTTTTCCCAAGCTCAAAAACCTAACTTTTCCCCAATGTCTCCTTTTCCAGTCAGGACAATCATCTACTGTGATCGAGAATATTCATACTATTATTGCTGCAGCAGCTGTGAAATTTAATTCAGATCAGCTTAATCATTTATTTGTTCTCATTCAAAAGGTATGTGCTGGGTCACTATACTTCTAAATTTTTCTAAAATAAAGTTATTTGAGGTCTCCCCCTCCAAGCTAGCAGTATTTAAATGTGCTCTTACTATATTAAAGTTTCATTTTCTTGTAAAATATTTTACTTCAAATGTGATAGAGTTTTATATGAGAGAAAGAAAGGTTTAGAGCACCATTCTGGCATAGCCAGAGGCATGCAAAGCCTGTGCTTTTATTAAGCCAAGTCTAAGGATCTTACACAGCCTGCCAGTTTGAAACTCCTGGATTATGAAGCGGTTCTTGTGACTCATTTTCATTTCTGTCCCTACAGAGCTGGGAGACTGAGAGTGATCGAGTAAGACAGAAGTTACTGAGTCTGATTGGACGAATAGGCCGGGAAGCTCGCTTTGAAACTACTTCTGGAAAGGCAAGAGAATCGAGTGAACGTTTCTTGCTACAGATGTTTAAAGCGGTTCTACTTGGTACTGAAAGGCACATATGTGGTGTTATTGTAGGTGTTAGATGTGCTCTGGGAGCTGGCTCACCTTCCAACCTTGCCCAGTAGCCTTATTCAGCAAGCCTTGGAGGAGCACCTGACAATCCTTAGTGATGCATACGCCGTGAAGGAAGCAATCAAGAGGAGCTACATCATTAAGTGCATAGAGGATATTAAAAGGGTTGGTGTTTTTCTCTTTGGTCTGGTTTTGTTGTCAGAGTGATAATATTGTCTGAATTCTTAAGGTCCAAAAATATACCTCCTCCCATATTATAAAATCAAGCTAAATGTCCCATCTGGAAACTCTTACCTTAAAGTCCAGAATTGGGTAACTGTGGGTACTACTTTCACCTAGCCACTTATACTTCTCTTCAAATGAATTTTCAGCCTGGAGAATGGTCAAGTCTGGAAAAAAACAAGAAGGATGGATTCAAGGTAAGAATTTGCAGATGGAATCAGCTAAAAGGTATATTAATTTAATAATTCCTTTTAATAAATGCATCATAATTTTAAGTAGTATATTTTACATGTATTCAGAAAGAAAGTACTATGTATTTATAAATTATACTTTAGTATTAAGATTTTAAGGAGTTACTCATTATCAAAGGGAAAACAAGTCCAGAGTCACATTCAAAGAGTAGTTTTTTTTTAATTTTTCTCCTTCAAACTAAACTCAATATATGTACAGCTTTAAATAGTACAATAGATTCTACATACACATCATACATTCTTCTCCAACTGAAGAGAAATGGCAAACTATTTTCACAGAGAGAGAAACGGGAGGTGTTCTCTCTGTTGGCATAGAGTTGGTTTTCAGGTACTTGATTCAGACAAATTCCTAAAATTTCTTAGGCAAACAACTCTTGAGGAAATTCCTGTTGCTGGAACCAAGATTAGATGGCAGGATGGGTAGAGATCTGAAGGGCCACCAGCACTGTGGAGGGTTTACACCTTCAGGGCTGTGTTTTCCAGGTGACTGCAAACTTACAAACTGCTCCTTAGCAGAGGGCTTAGCCAAGCAAGCAGTGATGGTTGTAGCTGCCCTGCTGCTGTAGTCCTAAAATGTCAGGTCTCTCAGGATGATCACCGCAGCAGCTCCCTGGAGCTTATTTCAGAATTGCCATAGCGCTAATCAGTAGCATCCATCTGCCAAGAAGACCCTGGGGTTGCCCAGACCAAACATATAGCATGGAAGGGGAAGGGATTTTATTTTACTGTTGACATAAAATTAGATTTTGGTGAGTGGCTAGTGACTTCCGTGATTTCATTGGTAAGACATTATTAAGGGGCCAGGTGGCGGTGCACCTGGTTAAGTGCTCACATTACAGTGTGCAAGGACATAGGCTCAGGCCCCTGGTCCCCACCTGTGGTGGGTGGTGAGGGGGAAGCTCCACAAACAGCGTAGCAGGGCTGCAAGTGTCTCTCTGTCTCCCTATCTCCTCCTCCCCTCTCAATTTCTGTCTTTAGCCAATAATAAATAAAGATTGTATTTTTTTTTTAAAGATATTTCTTGGTTTTCATGAATAGGTATTTCTGTAATGGATCTTGACTATGCTAATTCTCATTGGTATATTCAGGGACTATTAGGGAATAAGAGACTTTAGTGACCCAATGGACTTTTGATCTCCTAAATTATATTTGGTTGTAAATGTATCTGGGGACATTGAAGAACTTTGTTTTACATTTCTGACACTGAAATTTGATCAAGTGACTTTTCCATGTAATCTAGCTTTAGCAATTTGAAAGTCATTTGCAAACTGGAGCTTCCCGTAGCAGTGCTCAGATTGTGAGGAATCATTCCTTTAGTTCAGTAACACTGGTCTCTTAATATCCATATTTAATTTGAACTTTCCAAGTAACTGAATCAGTGATCAGGTAATATAGTTGGTTGAAACTCACCCAAAGGCATTTAAAAGTTTAGACCCTTCAGTAGTAAGGGTAAGAAAGAAGGGTGTCTATAGAGAAATGGCCTTTCTTAGTTACAGATACATTTCTGTATAGATACTGAAGTTCGGAGCTGAAGTCACTTTTCCTTCCCACCAGGAAAATGACTCTTAAAACCAGAGAATTCTCCGTGGCCTCTGTTCCCTCCTTGTTAGAGCTGAGTGCTACTTAGCTCTTGTAGCCAGTAGCACCACAGCATTTATTACTACTGTTCTTTGCAGTCATTTCATTCATGTCTGTTGTTTTATAACAAAACTCAAAAAACAAAAAAAAACAAAAAAAACAGGGACACTTTTAGAGTCAATTTGTGAGACTTAAAACAAATATTCCTTTTAATTTTATTTTTTTTTAATTTCCCACTGCTCCCAGTAAGGAAATGCTGAATGCCATTATTTTATTCCAAATAATAACATCTTGCATTTTGTAAATAGCACTTTTTTAGTTTACTACAAGCTGTCCCAAATACTTTTCTTAAAGTACACAAGTCTGAAGGGGGGCAGTGGGGAGATCAAAGCCCCCTGGATTTGACTCCAGGCAGGGGATTGAGTGATATATTACCACTAAAGGTGTGTTTTCTATGCTATGCCCTTTCCTGCCAGGCAGCAAGGTGGGCTGACTGGGGATTATGTCTCCCTGCCAGGCTACACAGAAACTAAGCAAAGGGTAAGACAAGTTCACCCACTTCTTACCCCTCTCCCACCCTCAGCTACCTTTGTTCCCCCCAACTGATTCCCTTTCCCTCTGCTTTTGACACTCTTAAAATTCCCAAGTGCCACTACTATGTTCAGAAATTCCGAGCCTTATTTCTTGACATTTCTGTAGATTCTGTCAGGATAGCCTTGGCTCTCTTGGTCCTCTTTTCCTTTGTTTCCTTTATCCCTTCCACTGTCAACCCTCAACCTAGTCCCTCTTATTTCACTTCCCTTTTCTGCTTCAATTAAACAGTTTAAATGTACTCATCCAAAGAATTTACTAAACCTAAAAAGAAGTCATTTTTATGCAGTCATTGCTATTTTCACATTCTTTAAGTCATTATCTTAAAGCCTCCGAACACAATGCCTGGCAGTTTTTTTTTTTTTTTTTTTTTTGGTAAATGTTGGTTCCTTTCCTCTTACTTCCTCCCCTTTATCCGATGAGGACATGAAAGTAATTGCCTAACTATAGTTGAGTGGCCTCTGCTTGCTAAAACATGAACTGAAAGTAAAAGTAGCAGGATATACTCAGCAGAGTCTCACAGTGATGTAATTAGCACAGGTGGGACTATTCAAAAAAATGTCCTCCTGTGCAAAACTTTTTACTTTGATTCTATATAAATGGCACACAAGTTCAGGAAAAACAAAGATGAGACAGTGGGGGTATTCACCTTTGAGAAGAGACCTCGGAAAGGAATATGAAAATTTGATTTAACTTCCATTCTAGGTCCTAGGAAGTTTTGGGAAAACATATTTACATATGATAAATCAAAAAGCTTACTGTGAAAACAGATATGTTGCATTGCATTCAGAAGAACACAGTGCGTCCTTAGAATATTAGGAGAGTAGCCGTATTACACAAATGAGTGAAGAGTACCTAGATAGAGGTTTGCAAGCTAAGCCAGTTAACTTCTAAGACTTTATCTGAGGTAGAGTCTAAATTGGACATAATGCTGGCCCCTACTTGGGAAACCTCAGTTTCAGACATGATCAGATATTTTCATTTAAATTGTTCACCATAGTATTCTGTCCCCTTTTTGAGTAAAGAAGAATGGTTTTTACAAAAAAAAAAAAAATTTTTTTTTTTTTGCTTGGCAATTAAATGTCATAGGTAAGATGGAATAACATTTAACTTATTTGCTATATTTAAGAAGCACCCTTTTAAAACCTAATTTTATGATTTTTCTTTCGGCTCTAATGTATAGTGAACTGCCCTTAAAGAATAAGTCTTAACTGCTCAATAAAAATATTCTAACCATAGTTGACTTAGTAGGTCATAATGATATTTTTTTAATATTTCTGATTATTTGATGAAGGGTTCATATTTATATCCTAGTGTTTGTAATCCCATTGGAAGGTTTTGGACTTTAGCATTAACAATTTTGTCTTTGTCTGTTTGCAACTTTTATAGCTTAGCAAAAATGTTCTCACTAGCTCAAATAGTTGGTCTTTAGTATATACTTCACTTCTCCAATTCTAAGATGCCAGTAATTTCAACATACACATCTCACATATAATAAATTTATATAAAAAAAAAGAAATTTCACATTTACCATCAGTTTCTTTAAATTCACAATCAGTTTGAGTCTATCTAGGCCCCCACTGTATGCCTTTGCAGGTGCACACTGCTTTTCATTATCTGTAATGATCTTTAAGATTGACTATGGAATTTTCACGTATGTCAAATACGGAGTTTTTGTTCTTGTTGATAAAAATCTGCTTCCCCCCCCCCCATGATTGAGTTGTGTTTACTGAAAGTTAAATAGCTTCTATTGGTTCAAGGACAGAAATATGTTTGGTTCTATGTGGTCAGCCCTTCATAGGGTATAAATGTGTCACACCAAATTCTGGTGTGACATAGGGGATAAATGTGTCACACCAAATTCTGGTGGCTTTGGAAAATACTCTCCTCTGGAACCTCTAGCAGTTTTCTTTGCCTTTAATTGCATTGATGGACACAACAGACTAGTCAGTGCTGTGTCACACTGCAGTCTTTTTGATATATATATATATATTTAAAGTACCAAATCATTGACCTGAATTTGAGTTAAAAGGCATCCGTCAGTACTTGGTACTGAGTATACCAGATAATAACAAAATGACAAGTAGGTGAACAAATACCTTTTGTATATAGCTAATTTCATACAGACCCAGGTAAAGACAACTTACAACTTACTCCTATGCCTAATGGCTAGTAAGTTTCTCAGCATAATTGTATCCATTTCAGAAATGTTAAAATTTATATCTTAGAATCTAGGAAGTTTGGTATTTAGTGATTGATTGGTTAATTAGGAAGGCCAGTATATTAGCAATAAACTCTCATTTACATGCTCAGTAGTACTATATTTTTTGGCAATAAACCACAAATAACTTTGCATCCCATGTAGGTCATCATTTTACAGAAAGACTAGAAGCAAGAAGACTTTTAAATAACAAAATCTCAGTCTTAAGTATGTTAAGCTTTACTTAGTTACTTTAGAGACTTAGTCAATTGGCTAATAGTGTTTAAATGACATTCTTACCCATTTTATAATGAAACCTTATAGTTCAAAATATACTAATTTAAAAAGCCATTCTTTTTTGAAGAGTTACATAATCATCAGACTTTTCAAATGTGTACTGTAAATGTCTGAGCTGTCACCAGTTTTAGAAACAGGAATAATGTATTTGAAAATGTTTTGACAAATACAAAGCCCACATGTAAAGTGGCGATGAAAACAAAAACAATAGGATTGTTTTAACTAGAAATATAAGCAGACAGTATCTCCCTCAATATTTAGACTGCTCTCATATAATTACATAACTATAGAAACCATTTTGCTTAACATTCAGTTCAGTAATATCCAGGTTAAGCTTTTGCCATTGATTTATTTTACTTGTCAACATGTCCTAGCAGCCTGTGCTACTTAATCTATCCTCTGAAGTTGCTAATTCCTTGTCTGTTTTTGCTGGTGTACCCCTGTACATTGACTGTCACTTCAGTCCATTCCTGTTTGCAGTTCTTGGTCTTAGGAGATTGCATGCAAAATAAGAAGTGGAAGACTGTGACTTATGAATGCATGGAGACTAGCTTTACATGAACAATGTGAAGAGAAGATGATGGAATGTATAGCAATGAGACTAAATTGACGCGCACATTTTGACACCTAGTAAATTTAGTCTCTTAGTTCTAAATTTAATTAATGCAATTTCTTTTTGACTCTAGTCATCTCAGCTTAATAACCCCCAGTTTGTATGGGTGGTGCCAGCTTTGCGTCAGCTCCATGAAATAACTCGCTCATTCATAAAACAAACCTGTCAGAAGCAAGACAAGGTAAGAGTACATCTGTGTTTGGTTATGTATACTCACATAGCCTTGTACAAAAAACTGCTGAGTTTGATGGTTATTTTTTAAGGTTAGTAATGTAATTCATTTATTGAGTTTATTTATTATTCACTTACTGAGTTGAAAACAGCTTTGTGTTTTCATGTTCATTGAGGTTTTCTTCAATACATCCCTAGCAGATTTTTCTCAAATGAATTTTAAAGTTTAAATGATTTTTTAGAAAATTATTTGAAAACATGTAAAAGCTTCTTTTATATTGCAAAAAGATTGCCTAGTTTAAAGAACCACAATTTCCTCAGTATAGTATATTTAAAATAAAAAGATCTAGAAACGTACGTTTCTTGTATATGTATACAAGAACTTTTTTAAAATAATATACAGGAGGTAAAATAGTTCTTTTGACAAATTTTTTTTTTCTTTTTTAAAGAGAAAGACAGTAAACCTTTGGTGGTCTACTGCATGCCTGTTTAAATTATCAAGAGGCACTCAAGACCTGGACCCCTAACTGCCTCCCAGGCCCACTCACCTTTGTGGTAAAGCCACTGGTGGGCACTTGGAACTGAAAACGCATGGTCTCACCCAGGCTTACATGAAATGGACTAATAGGCGTGCTGAGCACTCACAGTTATGAGTTCTTGCTTCTGCCCAAATTTATTTGTGCACAGACCTTTGGCTCAGGACTACATGTTGCACCACCAAAAATGAAGGAGAGAAAGGACTCAGCAGCATAATGGTAGAAACCAAAGTAAGAATTAGTGAGCTTGAGCGGAAAGGAAAATAACAGAAATAATAAAGTTAATCAAGTCGGTATAAGAGATACATGGGACAACATCAAGATACATGCCATTTGCAAGGGTCCCACAAGGGAGGTTAAAAAAAAAAAAAGAGCAGAAAAAGGGACAGTATTTTTATTTGAAGAAATGATAGCCAAGAATTTCCAACCTGAGGAGGGAAGCAGGTGCCAGGAAACTCAATGAATTTCAAACATACTAAACACAAATATAACATATTTATAGTTAAAATGGCAAAGATTAGAGATAAAAAAATAATAATAATCCTGAAAACAGATAAAAGTAGAAGCTCCCATGTAAGGGAACCTCCTTAAAATTGCAAGCAGATTTCTTAACTGAAAGTCTACAGGCAAGAAAAGACTGACAAGATATAATCAGTCTTAAATGTCATAGCCCTCCAGCCAAGAATATTTTGCCTAGGTTATCATTTAAATTGTGGGAGAGATAAAGAGCTTCTCAGACAAACAGTAGATAAAGGAATTCATCACTGCTAACCTGCCCTGCAAGAAGAATGCAAGGTCTTCTGTAAATGTCAAAGAAACCCCATTCAGGAGTAGCAAGATACCCAAAAAGCTTAAAAATCATATTAAATATTTTTATCAATAATTTTGTTAAATATTAATGGCATGGACCTACCAGCAAAAGGGACAGAGTGTCAGGAATAGATTAAAAAAAAAAAATCTTTTGTCTGTATGAGACCATTTGAATGAATACCAGTGGTAAACTTAGACTCAAAGCAGTAGTTTGGGGGGGGGGAAATTATACAATCAAAAGATAACCCCAAAATGTAGGAACAGCTGTGATTATAACAGTTAAGAGAGACTTAAAGCTGGGAAGAAAAAAAAAAAGATACAGGAGCCTGGAACAGACATTAGAAGATGATTAGAGGATCAGTGTATTAAAAGATTTAACGTTTGTTTAACAGACACACCAAACAAAGGAGCATCAAAAATACCTAAACTAATATTAACTTACCTTAAGAGAGGCACAGCAACAAAGATCAACTAGACAGAAAGTCAGCAAACAGACAACAGTTTTAAACAAGAAGTTATTCTAATTGGAATTACTAGATATTTATAGTTCTCACCAGCCCAGAATAACTTAATTTCTCTGTAGTGTTAATGAGGCATTCTTAAGGGTAGAGCTCATAGAACAGGTATCAATAAATTCATGAAGAGTGCAATCATATCAGGTATCTTGTATCACAGTGAGCTAAAACTAGAAATCACACACACACACACACCCTCTGAAAAAACTCATACCTGGAGTCTAAAAAACATACTGAGTGATTAAATTATTGAATCAATGAAGAAGTCAAAAAAGAAAGAAAAATTTCCTGGAAACCAGTGAAAAAGAAGACAGAAGCATTCAGAACCTATGGGAGATAGCAAAAATAGCAGTAAGAGGGAAACCCATCATTTTATGATTAAAATGACTCCATGTAAAATGGAGATAGAAGAAACAACATAGTAAAGACTATACATAAAAAAGCCCACACAGAACATTTTCAGTGGCAGACAACTGAATGCTTTCCTTCTAAGATCAGGCACATGACAGAGGGCCCATTCTTGCCACAATTAACCAATATTGTTTTGAAAATTATAGCTATAGTAGTTAGGTAAGAAAAAGAACTTAAAGTGATCATGTTTTGAAAACAAGTAAAACTTTGCCTGCTTGCTGATGACATAATAGATGTGGACAGTTGTAAATATCCACTCACCACAGGCTCGTGCCACTGAGACCTTGTATCCATGTCTCAACCGCTGTGCTGTAAACCATTAAGCCCCCAATAAAATGATAGGGGGGATTTAAACAATTAGTAGAAATGTCAGTACGGTAAAGTGATACATTATTAGATAAAAGTCTGTCTATATTGCAAACAACAAACTAGAAGAAAAATTAAATCCCATTTACAACCACATAAGAACTAGCTAGGAACAAATCAACAAAGTTTGTGAAAAGACTTAGGTCATACATCTAAAACTGTAAGTCACTTGTAAAAAAATTAGAAGACAAATGGAATTGTGGAAAAAGAAGAAAATGGAATTGTATTCTATGTTCATGGATTGGAAGAATTAGCTTAGGGCTACATGCTAAAAAAAAAAATGTGTGTGTGTTTATTTTAAGTTGGTGAAAATAAAAAGTAATTACCCTGCAAATTCTCGTATAATTTTCCTTCTCCTTTTTTCCCCCAAGAGTATTATTCAGGACTTGAAGAAAAATTTTGAGATAGTGAAATTGGTAACAGGAAGTCTGATAGCTTGTCATCGGCTTGCAGCAGCTGTATCTGGACCTGGAGGTTTAACTGGTTCCACACTGGTGGATGGCCGATACACATACCGGGAGGTATCCAGCATTGTGGTTCTGTTCCATGACTTAGAGCATTTGTTTGACCTCCTTGTACTTGGTCTGTGAACTTTTGTGGGATACAACTCAGAGAGGTAGCAGAAGATGTCTTCATGGGAGTAGAACAGATTTATAACTTGATTTCAATCATTTCAAAATAAAAGTTTAGAAAATTGATAAATTTGGGTCTGAAAATCATCTAAGTGTGCATGTGATAAAAGTAATAAAAATAAAATTCTTTGTTTCTTATCTTTGTTTTTGAAGTAGTTATTAATTCTGTAGATAGTGCCTTTTTTTATTCTCCAAATTGATGGCATTTTTTGAGAATAGCTTAACTCACCAGTTGTAGCTTTGTTGTCTTTTGCTTTGAGGTTGACGAATTTTATTGGTGTCGAAAATGAACTGAATTTGGTAGACGTGGAGCACCTTTTGCTATATTGTACTATCAACTTGTAAACAGATTACTCAAGTATGGGATTCTGAATTATATGACAAAGCATTAGATAAAACTACTTTTTGATTTTAAACTTAGTTTTTATGTACGAATGCCTGTGTTTAACTAATTAGCACTTCTTTTTTTGCAGTATTTAGAGGCCCACCTAAAATTTCTGGCATTTTTCTTGCAAGAAGCTACCTTGTATCTGGGTTGGAATCGTGCCAAAGAAATCTGGGAGTGTCTTGTGACAGGTCAGGATGTCTGCGAATTAGATAGAGAGGTAAGAAGATAGTCTTGTGGATAAATTAAAGTGAGACTCAAATATTTCACTTTTTGTGGATGTCTCTCACATCTTATTTCAATTCTGAACATTTAATTTTACTAATATGTTCTTATACCAATGGCCAGGCACTAAAAGACTGAAAAAACATTGCATGTGAGATAATATCTTTGATATAAATAAATATGTGAGTTCTTTAGTAATCTGTTCTGGGTAAAATGTAAAAATTTGCCAAGTAAATCTAACTGAAGAATTCTAAAACCGTCTATTTGTCCGGCTCCTTACTACTCCCCATGGAGCTAATCCTAAGTTAGCAACAAAAAACTTTTGAGTTCCAGTAGATGCTGTTCCCAGAATCACTAAGAAAAATAAATTCTTTGACAGGTTGAATACCTAGGAAGCTGAAATAGATTGGATGATGAGCAAGTCACTACTTCTTTATCTCATTTTATAGAATTTTTAATTAAATTAGATTGTTGAAAGGACTAAATGTGTCACAGCGACTGCTTGCACAAATATGAAATAGAATGAAAAGTATGTACAAAAATTTTTACTGTGTAGGGGGGAAGTTGCTTGTGACTGCTTTACTCAGCTCTGGAGTTCCAAGCATTAGAGTAATAATAAGTATTTTGCTAATATTAAAAATATATTATCTTAACAATTGTAATTTGCAATCAATATTTGTTAAATAGATTTCTGTTATAGGACAACATTTTTCTTGATCCACAGATGTGTTTTGAATGGTTCACAAAGGGACAACATGATCTTGAGAGTGACGTTCAGCAACAGCTTTTCAAGGAGAAAATTCTTAAATTGGAATCATATGAAATCACCATGAATGGTAGGGGAAACCTTGGAGTAAGAAATTTTCTTCTTCTTCTAGTCTCACTTCTAAGAAGCAACCCAGTTGACACTCTCACTCTTCCATGTTTTTCTTATGCATATAAGGACACATCTACATGTTATTTGCTTATATACAGAAATTACCTTTAAAATTATGTGGCCTGATAACTGAAATTACCAAACTATCTTTTTGTGAAGTTACTTAGTACAAAAAAAAAAAAGATCCATTTAAGGTAAAATTTTGTCAAAGTACAGAAATCTTCCTGGTGTTTCTTTTAATTGAATTGAGGCAGAGAGAGAAGGGCACTGTAGCACTGAAGTTTCCTCTAGTGTGGTGGAGGGAGGGCCTGGCTCAGACCTGCATCACACATATTCTGGTAAAGCAGTGCACTAGAAGTTTGGGAGTTTTGTTTTTGTTTTGTTTTTTAGCTAAAATGTAGTTTGAGTGCCAAAAAATTCATTTTAAAATTTATTTTTTATTAGTGATTTAAATAGTCTACAAGATCATAAGATTATAGGGTTATAGTTCCAAACTGCCCCCCCCCCACCTCCACAGTCCTGTGCCCTCTTCCTCCTTCCATGAAGGATTCCAACCTCCACACACATCTTACACCCAAAACAGAACCCAGAACCCAGTGCCACCTGCACAGATCAACACAGAAACCAAAACAGATGGGTAAAACTAAGAAAAGCCCAGTACTGGGAAATTTAAATGGTCAGCCATTTAATGATGCAGATCCAAAAGAAAAAGAATTTAGGAGTTACATTGTCCAAAAATTTGAAGAAATACAACTTGTGTTTGTAGAGAAATGAAATAAGAAAAAAAAAAAAGTCCATGATCTCAAAGACTCAGTGGATATATATATATATATATATTACATATATATATTACATATATATATATATATATATATATATATGTAATTGGAAAGCATGAAAACATAGCTATAGGCTGGGAAGGACATTTTGAACCATTACGGTCTCATATAGCAAGTCAAAGAAGTAGGCTTCAGCCCTGTAGAAAAGAAAACATCAGAAAATAGAAGACAGAATGACCACACTCTTTTAAGTTCAAAGTAGGAGAAAAAAACTGGGAAAAAGATGAGGCAACTCTTTGAGAGACTCCATTAGGAAAGCAAATATCAGCAGCATTGTCTCAGAAGGGGAGGAGGAAAGTAGGGAACAGAAACCAAATTCAAGAAAATTAATGGCAAAAAATTTCTAAATCTGGGATTTGATCAGAATGTAAATGTTTAGGAATCAGCGAGAAACCCCAAGTTCCTAAACCCAAAATAGATCTACACCAAGATAAACTATTGCGAAATTATTAAAAGTCAAAGACAGGGAGTTGGGTGGTAGTGCAGCTGGTTAAGCGCACATGGCACAAAGCACAAAGACCAGCATAAGGATCCTGGTTCAAGCCCCTGGCTCCCCACCTTCAGGGGAGTCGCTTCACAGGTGGTGAAGCAGGTCTGCAGGTGTCTGTCGTTCTCTCTCCTTCTCTGTCTTCCCCTCCTCCATTTCTGTCTGTCCTATCTAACAACGATTATCAATAACAACAACAGTAACTACAACAACAATAAAAACAAGAAGTACAACAAAAGGGAAAATAAATTTAAAAAAATAAGAAAATGTCAACGACAAAGAAAAAAATTCACAAGCTACTAGGGAAAAGAAGAAAGTGACTCATTATACCACTAATGACTTTTAATATATTCACAAATTTGTGTAACCTTCACACTGTCCAGCCTCAGATCATCTGTATCACTTCACGAAATTGGAGGGCCAGGGAGGTGGCTCAGCAGGTAGCATGCATTGCCCTACATGCATGAGGCCTGGGTTTGATCCCCGCCACTATGTGAGAGCACCAAGAGAAAGTTTTACTCTGATGCCTCTACCTTGGTACCATCCTTCAGAAAAGTAAATAAGAGCAACTAGTGTTTTCTTGTTGTTCTTACTGTTTCTAAGTTGAAAGAGTTCTTTTTTTACCTTATTGATAGGACATTAAAGCACAAAAGTTTTTAATTTTGATAAAGTCCAGTTAGTCAGATTTTTCTTTTGTTGTTTATGCTTTTGGTTCTGCCTCTAAGCAACCACTGCCTACTTAATCCCAAGGTCTTAAAGATGTGTGCCTGTTTCATCAAAAGCTTTATAGTTTCAACTCTTAAAACACTTTACATTTTCTCATTGATAGTCTGGGTAGAGTGCATGGATTTATCTGTAATTCTATTATTTCAGGTTTTAACTTATTTAAGACTTTCTTTGAAAATGTGAATCTCTGTGATCACCGATTGAAAAGACAAGGAGCTCAGTTAGTAAGTACTTTATTTCAACTGTAGGTAATTTGGATAATTTAGTAAACTTGTTAGTGAAAAGAGAGGGGTATGTGTGTGTGTGTGTGTGTGTGTGTGTGTGTATTTTAACAAATGACAGGAAGCATGGAATTTCCCCCCCCCCTTTTTTTAAGATTGGGCTCTCCTTCACTGTCGTTTCTACACTGGTGACAGTGTTTCTGTTGGCTGTAGTAGAGGCTTCGTTCCCAGTAGGAGCTCTCACCAGCTACCTAGACTAGCACAGATGACTTCAAAACTGTTTTGCTTTTTGCTGATCTGAGCAACCAACAACCTACTGTAACTAGGTGAATTCATAGTAGAGATAGTGCCATCCAAGACTTCAGCTTTTGAGATCCCACAATTCACACATAACAAAAAAAGTAAAAATTAGGGGTGGGAAGAATCACAATGGCAGGGATTTGACAGAATAGACAATGAAGCAGGACAAATGTATAATATGTATACAGCTGATGTTTGTAAGAAAAATAACTGGGGAGGAGGAGGGGTAGGTAAAACCAGGGCCTCATGCATGTGTAGCTTCAGTGCTCCTCAGCTGATTTGTTCATTCAGGTGAGACTGGCCGTCATGTTTTGAGTAGTATGGTCATAGATGACTTGTTCATTCAGATAGGGAAATAGGGCTGCCCCGGGGTACATGCATAACAAGGCACATACCCTACCTAGCGAACTGTCTCTCTGGCCTCCCGAAATAATTTTTTAAGAAAGACTTATTTAGTAGCTTTCTGGATGGTAAGAATTTTATAAGATTTTGGAATCCCCAACTCCCTTTGTTTCTTTCTTTCTTATTTATTTATTTTCCACCAGGGTTATCCAGTGGGCTTGGGGCCTGCATGACTCCATTGTTTTCAGCAGCTATTTATTTATTTATTTTTAATGATAGAGACAGCGAGAAGGATAGAGAGTTATATCTAGAGCACTGTCTGCTTCACTGCTTGTGAAGCTTCTCTTCTGCAGCCGGGCATCAGGGGCTTTAACCTGGGCCCTAACATATAGTATTAAATAGACTATAGATAAATACCTTTTACCTTCCATCAGAGCACTGCTCAGCTCTACCTTAAGGTGGTGCTGGCGATTGAACCTGGGAGCTCAGAGCTTCTAGACTGAAAGTTATTTTACATTACTATTATGTTTCCCCAGTCCTGATCACATGTGGTAATGTGTTGTTTTCGACGGGGTATGTTGTTTTCGCCGGGCTGGCTTCACGGGCGGGTAACAGACCACCAGGGACTCATGGTTGAGCTGTAGGCAGCATCTCTTTATTCATGCAGGACGCAACACAATCTAAGACGAGATAAGTTAAACTCAAAGTACAGTACTCTAAAACTCACAATGCTGTCTTTATATATACTTCCCAAGTAGGGTGGAAACAGGATGTGACATAGAGAGGGTGGAGAGAAAAGTGATTGGTGAAAATCAGGGTGTGACAAAGAAGGGATCAGGGTGTGACAAGGAGCGGGGGTGGAGCAAAAACATATCATGAAACAGTGGGGATTGAACCAATGCCCTGGAGGGAGGTGCTTGTTAACAGCGGTTATGTAAATAGAATGAAGTGGTTATGTAAATAGAATAGTGTTAAGCAGGGGGGATTTAAACCAAATGAAACAGAAGGGGTCTCATGCATACCAACAGTAATGTGTACACTCTACCAAGTGCACCACTGCCTCTCCCCTCCTTCTATTTCTAGTGGGACTTTGGGACTACCAGCTTGAAGCCCAAGAATTAGTAGACACTTACAGCTTGGCTTTATTTCCTGTTAAGAAAAGCTGCAGATGATAGTGCCCATCTCACTCCTGTACTGTTTCTGTTTCAGTAGAGTGTCTGAGTATTATTTGTGTTAATGTATGAAATAAAACTTCAGAAATAAAAAATATGATACAAGATTCAGGACACACTACCTGAAGTATGACACTTTGTTCTCCTTTAGTGTTTATCTTAATTTATTTTAATTGAGATAACATTGCATTGTATTATCCAGATAGAGAAAAAATAAACTCTGTATGATTTTACTTATTTTTGTGGTATGTAGAAAAATAAGCTAAATAAAATTAAACTTTTATGTTATAAAACCAGTCGTTATTTTTTTTCTTTTTAACAGTATGTAGAAAAGCTGGAATTGATAGGAATGGACTTCATTTGGAAAATTGCTATGGAATCACCTGACGAAGAAATTGCTAACGAAGCTATCCAGTTAATTATAAACTATAGTTACATTAATCTAAATCCCAGGTTAAAGAAGGTAGGTAGCTAAGAACACTCATATGCAAAAAAAAAAAAAAAGGAAAAAATTAAGATTTTTAATTGATAAGCTAACCCAAACTGACTTGGTTATTTTGTTGTGTGTCCATAGAATGATTACAGTTAAATGCCAGACTGTTTTTAACTTCCATATACCTCTTAATTTTAGGATTCAGTATCATTACATAAGAAATTCATTGCTGATTGCTACACAAGATTAGAAGTGAGTAGCATACTTTACTTAATAATCTGTGAAGTAAATGCTGTGTTTTTTTTTTCTTTTGCGATTTTAGAGATAATTTATAATGCCGTTATTTATGACTGGATCCTGTTAAAGAATGTGTGAACAACTCCACATTGTGCCATAAGGAGCAGACCTTTCCTGTGATGTTCCTACTACATAGGAAGCCTTTTCTTCTCTCTTCCATTTCCCTTCCCTACTCTGTCCACCTCCTTGTTGGAGGAGTAGGCATTATCTTCTGAAATCAGGTCTGCCACACATTCTACATTTCTACTAGGTTCTTTTTCTCCCAGTTTATATATGTGCTTCCTGTGTCCACCCCCCCCTTTTGTGGTTCACCTAGTCTTAGTCATAAATCCCATTAAAAGACATTGAGAAGTAGGTGACATGTTTCTTTGTCCACCTGATGCATGCTCAAATGTATTTACAATGCTTATTTCCATTTTGAATGATTAAAATGTTGATTATCTAGTAAGGAATATCTCATTAGCATATGTTTGCAGGTCCTAAATGTCAGTAAGCTTTATGTTGGTAATACTTCCAACTTTCTGATCAGTATGTACTAGGATGTGAACAGGACTTCCCAGATTTTGACTTTTATCAAAGCTGGCATCATAAAAAATGGTAAATATTCAAGTAGCCTTAAATGAAATGCCACATACATACTAACATGCAGAACAGAGTTCTCAGCCAGCCAGCAGTTATTTTGCCTCCCATGGCTCCTTTGCCATTGTCTGGGTGTTATAGCTAGTGGAGGCCCACTGGCAGCTAGTTGTAGGTAAGTAGAGAGTAGAGGGGAAGGGTGTTGTAGATATCCTACAATGCCCAGGATGATCTGCTACCCAAGTGTTTCCAGTTCAAAATGGCAGTAGAACAGGAGTTAAGAAACACTTCTAGAATAATTATTTCTTATTCGATAGGCAGCCAGTTCAGCACTTGGTGGCCCTACTCTGACACATGCTGTGACCAGAGCAACAAAAATGCTTACTGCAACTGCCATGCCAACTGTAGCAACATCAGTCCAGTCTCCATATAGGTAAGTGGTCATACAAGTTACACCACATACTCAACTCATAAATATACACTAGCTTCAAAATACAATGGTATTTTTTTTTCTTAAAGAAATTTCTCTGGGGCTGGGCAGTGGTGCACCTTCTTAAGCACACATTACCATGCTCAAGGACCTGGGTTCAAGCCCCTATACCCCACTTGCAGATGAGGCAGTGCTGCATGTGTCTCTCTTTCTGTCTTCATATCTACCCCATCTCTCTTGATTTCATTCTGTCTCCAAGAAATAAATAAAATATATTTCTCAGTTACTGATTTCTTTTTATTTTTATAATTTTTATTTATAAACTGGAAACACTGACAAGACCATAGTATAAGTGGGGTATAATTCCACACAGTTCCCACCACCAGAACTCTGTATCCCATCCCCTCCCCCGATAGCTTTCCTATTCTTTATCCCACTGGGAATATGGACCCGGGATCATTATAAGGTGCAGAAGGTTGAAGGTCTGGCTTCTGTAATTGCTTCCCTGTTGAACATGGGCATTAGCAGGTCAATCCATACTTTCAGCCTGTCTCTCTCTTTCCCTAGTGGGGCAGAGCTCTTGGGAAACAAGACTCCAGGACACACTGGTGGGGTTGTCTGCCCTGGAAGGTCCAGTTGGCATCATGGTAGCGCCTGGAGCCTGATTTCTTAATTTCATAATTATGAGGAACTGTATATTCCTCATCTTACATCACCAAATTCATGTGAAGTTTCACATTCAAGCTTGTGTGACGATCTGTAGGTCATTGTCATAAGGACCTAAAAATTGCTCTGCCCTGTGTACAAGATTTTTTTTTTGTTAAGTCTCATTTTGATTTTACTCTGCAACATGAATAGCCCAGTCTTTATGATGGAATGAAGATATATTCTTGGATGAGGTGTAGTTAAGTTAATGGATGGGAGTAGGTAGTATAATGATTATGCAAGAGACTCTCATGCCTGAGACTCCCAAAGTCTCAGTTTCAGTCCCCCCGCACCACCATCAGCCAGAGCTAGTAAAAAAAAAAAAAGTAAGTTGGAAAGGTTTATTTCATGGATGTCCTCCTTAGTCAACTCATAATAATAACAGCATAAGCAAATGAAGATGATGATGAATTAAAATTTTAGAACAAGAGCACCAGCAAGTGTCTCACCTTGTAGAATACATATGTTACCATGCATGAGGACCTGGGTTCAAGTCCCTGGCTGTGGTACAACATGGGAGCACATGTTGGGGGAAGCTTCTCAAACCGTAGGGCAGTATTATGGTGTCTCCTTCTGTATCTCTGTCTTCTGTATCTCTGTCTATCACCCTCTATCTAGAAAGAAAGAAAGAAAATGAGGTAAAATTAGGTCATTATAATCATATTATAATCAAAGTTAAAGTATGATTTCCTTTATTTTTTCAAAATAATTTTAAAGAGCACTTCATCTCCAAGTATCTGCAGCATTTAAACTTGAAATGAGAGATGTTTCTTAATCATCATCACTTTCATGTTTTTAAATATTATTAGTGAAATCTGAGTCTAGTACTTGTTGTAGTTCTTTGATATAGTAAGAATAAATCAGTATTTGGTTAGAGTCCTTATAAATCTGAATAAAACAAACTTCAGATCTCATTTTCAGAATCTATCAGAGCTAGACACTTCCTGATTGTGTTTCCAGAGGTGCATTGATGTCTTAAATACTTTGAAAACAACTGAACACAGTGACTTAACACTGGTTTGCAATATCACACAATTTTAGGAATATAGTTTTACCCCTGTATATGTATGTGTACAATTCATTGAACTCAACATCAGAGTCTCTGTGCCATCACACCCAAGAGATTGCTTCTCGGATGTAATTTTCAACTATGGAGGATGCTTACTTAAAGCATATGAACAATCTGTTGGTCTTCACTTCTTCCTGATTCATAGGCTAGTTAAAATAAATAGCTGCTCTTGCTTGTGGGATATTTACTGGTTTTCATTTGTCTTCTGGTTTTTAGACAGTTCAGAATTCTGTCAGACCCCATGTTTTTAATAGAACTATGAGGCATATTTTAGTTACAAGATTATGAAAGTCAAACTCATTGTGTTCATGTTTGGTATGTTGATGGACAAATAGGCCTGGAGACCCAAGTCCCCTGTTGAAATGTGAGGAAGCAGAAAAGAAAGGAAATGTGGGTGGGGTTGGCTTCTCTTTCCTGTACTCCATGTGTGTGCTACAGCTGTGACTACCTCCTCTTTGGGTACAAAGGAGGTTTAGTCTTTGTAAATTTCAGCCTTTGACCAGTGAATGCTAAGCGGTTGTAGTTTTGGTGAAACAGACTGAAGTTTCTCAGCTGATATATTCACTGCAAATACTAAAAACGTTTTTATTATTTTAATCCTTAGGTCTACCAAACTTGTAATCATTGAGAGATTGCTGCTTCTGGCAGAACGCTACGTAATCACAATAGAGGTAAGACCCTCTTCAAAGGAATTTTAGTATGCTGTTACTAGATCACTGTGTAACATACGTATTTTTATGATGGCTGACTCTGCGCATCTGTTTGTCTTTACATTTTGTTTAAGGATTTTTACTCTGTCCCACGAACTATTCTACCTCACGGTGCCTCATTCCATGGACATCTTTTAACTCTCAATGTGACTTATGAGTCTACCAAAGATACCTTTACTGTTGAGGTAGGTTCATATTCAGCCCTGCAGTATTTTCATAAGAACTTTATTACTAGCTGTATGAATGACTGTTCTAGAGGCAGTTTGGTAAACAAATTTGGAATAAAAACCCCTCTGAAGTGAAAGGAAACTGATGGACACACACAAGTAATACATATTAAGTGGTAATAGGGGTTACAAAAGACTAGATAGAAATAGTGCAGAAACTGTATCTAAGAAATACCATTTTAGATTTTGAAAAAATGGGTAGGGAAGGGCTCTTTGAGCTAGTGACATTTGAATCAAGATTCAAGTGAAAGATTAAACCATTTCTGGGAAGACCATTGCCAGAGACTATGAAGACGGGTAGGAGTTTGCATGGCTTATACACTGATAAGCAAAAGTGGTTGGTGTGACTGGAGTGAAGCGACAAGGGGAAAAGCAGAAGACAGGACAGTGGAAGAGGGCTTGAGATTTTATTGCATGCATAGTGGGGAGGGATTAGAGTATGGTTCAGGGTGTTTGATTACAACAGAAAGGAAGCCTGTTCCTTTGAGCAGGGGTTCTTGGAGTTTTCTTCCATGTTCTCAGCTCCAAGCTTGTTCTAGGTACACAGTGGAGACTTACTAACAGTTGTATAAATGAACATGTAAACAAATTACCCATGACGGTGTTTGATTTTCGTATTGCAGGCTCACAGTAATGAAACCATAGGGAGTGTCCGATGGAAGATAGCCAAGCAGTTGTGCTGTCCTGTGGATAATATACAGATATTTACAAATGATAGTCTGGTAGGTTTTTATGAACAGATCGTGGCCCTTTAGCTTCATGTGAATCCTTTCCTCTGCCTTCCCGACTCATTAACTAAGAACCACTTTTTACAGCTAACAGTGAATAAAGATCAAAAGCTCCTCCACCAGCTGGGCTTTTCTGATGAACAAATCCTTACAGTGAAAACTTCCGGCAGTGGGACCCCATCTGGGAGCTCTGCAGATTCCTCCACCAGCTCCAGCAGCAGCAGCAGTGGGGTTTTTAGTTCATCATATGCCATGGAGCAGGTACGGAGTCATTGATTCCCATTTTAAAATAAGAACACAGTGATAGTTACCTTTGTTTTGCAGCCCATATGGACAACTCTTGACTCATCAGAACTGTATTACTGACAACCCAAGGGCTGCTTCAGTTAGGAGAAAAGATGGATGATTTATCAATCTTTTGAACCCTGGAATATTCCAAGCCAGTGAATCTTTCTTCTTAATTACTGCTTCTCTTCTTTTCATGGACTCATCAGTTTTCCCTCTACTGGGTCATACTCATTGGCATTCAACCATGCTGTTATTTCTACCTTCTTAAAAATTTAGACCTCACCCCCATTTCACCTTCAATTCCTGATCCACTCTCTTTCCCAGTTAAACAAAGCTCCTTGAAAGCTGTCTGAAATATCTTTACCATTCTCTCTTGACCCCTTTTGAAGAGCCAAACTCTTTAAGGTTCAGCTCTTCATCTTGTTGACATTTCAGCAGAGCTGACTCATGTGATGGCTTCCCCTGCACTGCTTTGTCCACTTGGCTTCCATGATATGCTTACCTCTTCCCTTCCTCCCTAGCTTTTCATTTCCTTTGCCTCTAATGCTTTCTCTGTCTCCCTAATCTATACGGAGGAGTTCCCTCAGATCTTTACTTCTCTACTTGAAACCTGCCTTAACCTTCTCCTTAGAAAGATCACTTTGTTTCAGAGCTTTCCATGTGACCTGTGTAGAAGTACCTTTCTACTTTTTTACCTTGAGCTTGAAGCCCAGATGTATGAATCCACCATCTTACTTTTAATTGTGAAATAAGCAGCTCCCTCCAATCCTAAGGATATTTTTGGCTACCCTTTTACACCAGTCTTCCTCTCCTTCAGACCTTTTCCTCTCATCTTGTTCCTGTTTTATAATGGTATCTCTATTCACCTAGGTTTTTATGCCAAGACCCTTGGATTCTTTCTTTCTCTCTCTCACCCCTATCCGTTATCAGATCTGTGCTCGACCTTTGAAATACAGCATCTAGCTATTTGTCTCTGCTTCATGCTTCCATCACCCCAAGCTTGGAGTGTTTTAGTGTTACTCCTTTTATACCAGCAGGTCTTTTCTCTGTATAACATGCATCAACTCATTATCTTTTTAAATCCAAGTCACACTGTAACAGACCCCCAGCTCAGTCACTTTGGTAGTTCCCATCTCATTCAGAGCAAGACCACCAATGCCATTACTACAAGACCTGCCTGACAGAGCCCTCTGAACCTTTCTCAGATCACCTTCTCTGACTTCTCCCGCAGACCACGACAGTGGTTTCCATTCTGTTCCTTAAAACATAGTAGGCCGTGTGTGCTTGCTTGTCCCTATATCTAGAATGTTCTTTCCCAGCTCTTTCCCTTTCTTCAGCCTTGACTCAGATGTTGCCTTCTCAGAGCCTTCATTGGCCATACTTTCTAAATTCTCAATCCCATCCTTATCCCTGACTTTATTTTTCTTTTATGCGCTAATGTTTCCCTCCCTGACTTTATTTTTCTTTAATGTGCTAAATGTTTTATTTATCTTTTCGTTGGCTTTGAAAAATATAAGCTTCATGAAACTAGACTTTTTTTTTTCTATTTTGTTTGTTGCTGCTGTACTCCAGCACCTAAAACTGCCTCGATCATGATAGATACTCTTTTCAGTATGCACTTAATGACTCTGCGAGTCAGTTTATTTATTTATTTTTAAATATTTTGCTTATTTTGGATAGAGACAAATTTGAGAGGGAGGAGGAAGAGAGAGAAAGAAAGAGATACCTGCAGCACTTTTTAACTCTTGAAGGATCCTCCCTGCGGGTGGGGGCTGGGGTTTGAATGCAGGTCCTTGAGTACACTGTCGTGTGTGCGCGCTCTCCCAGGTGTGCCACCATCTATCCCTGAATTGGTTCATTTTGAACATTCTCCTTTGTCAGAAACTGATCATGATCCCAGGGTTCCAAAACCAATGAGACTATTCAACTTCTTGGGTGTCTATAGTCTAGAAAGCAAAGTTATGTAGAGTTCATTCAAAATAAAGGCATTTAAGTGACATGAGAATTTTTTTCATAGCCACTAGGCACATGCGTATTCTTTTACTATTCAAATGTAAGAGCTTTGTGTGGTTGTGTCTAAGAAACTACACCTACATATAACAAAAGTTTAAGAAGGAAAGCTCACTGAGAGTGGTGTTGTGATAGCTCACTGAGAACAGAATCAATGTACACAGCATCTAGTTTGGCATTTTTTTACTCTGTCTCAGTTTGATCCTGAAATTATGGAAAATCTTCCCACATCTGAACACATTCTGTAGTGATGTCTAGTTTCTTACTCTTTTTTAAACAGAATATAGTACTTGAATCACTTCTTACTCTGGCCTACGTGTCGTGTATGCATGTATGTATGTCCAGAAGTATTCTGCTCTTCAACACTCATTCACAGCCTTGTCTGCTGCTCACAATCTGTGCTCCACTTGCAGTGCAGCCACTTATTTCCTCCTATTCATTTCACCTGCCCTTTGCTTTACCTCTTTTTCTTCCTGCCTTTTGGTGCCCTGCATCCTTCACCAGCTTGTGGACAGAGAGAGCTTAGAGACTGAGGAGAGTCCCATACTCTGTTCCCATGTGCTGTCCTTGCATACAGATGAGCAGTGTGTAGCCTACAAGCTTTATAGTGGCCCGTCTTTCAGAACTAGTATTTGTATTGTCAGTATAATAATGTCTACATTTATTCTTTTGTTTTTAATAGGACAGAAACTAAGGAGAGGGAAGTAGGAGAAGGGGGGGACAGAGAGACACCTGCAGGCCACTTTACCACCTGTGGAGCTTTCCCCCCTACAGTTGGGGGCTGTGGACTGAAGCCAGGTCCTTGCATGTGGTAACGTGTGCTCAGTTAGGTGTGCCACTGCCCAGCCCTTGTATGATAATTTTTAATTGTTAATCAGAAAAGAAGTTATCCCTTATATAGTACTTACTGTCGTCTTTTTTTTCTAGGAGAAATCCCTCCCAGGTGTTGTGATGGCACTAGTCTGTAATGTGTTTGACATGCTGTATCAGCTTGCCAATCTAGAGGAACCAAGGTAAATACACATTCTTGTGAGATTTGAAAGAGAAAATTATTAAAGTTAAGGAACTTTTAATTTGAAGTGCATCTGACTTTATATCTCATTCTATAGTACTGACACTGAAAATTTTACTTGTATTAAAAAACAATATTTCGATTTGAAAATTTCAGAATAACTCTCCGTGTACGAAAGCTTCTGCTGTTGATACCTACAGATCCAGCTATTCAGGAAGCCCTTGATCAGCTTGATTCTTTAGGAAGAAAGGTATGAGTATCTTGGATATCTAAATGGCATGGAAATTTGTGGTCATAGTTCAGTGAAAATAAAACATCATATTAAGGCCACATGTCATTTTGTTTCTTCTTTTTTGTTTTTGTTTTTGTTTTGTTTTGTTTTGTTTTTATCAGAGCACTGCTTAGTTCTGGCTTATGATGGAGCTGGGGATTGAACCTGAAACTTTTGATTCCTCAGTCATGAAAGACTTTTTGAATAACCATTTTGTTACTTTCCCAGCCCTACATATCATTTTTTTCCATAACAGTTTTTCTTCTTTTGAAATACATATAAAAACTTGCCAACAGTGGAAACCAGAACTTTGTATTAGCTTTTTAAAGTATCTTCTAAAGGTGATGATATTAAGTTCTAAGCTTAGAAGACCTTTCAGTATCTCCTACCAGTTGTATATTAAAAAAGGCAAAGTTCAGAGAGATGAAGTAGCAAGGTCCCGGATTCAAGCCCCTGGTTCCCACCTTCTAGGGGAAGGGTTCACAAGCATGAAGCAGTGCTGTGGGTGTCTCTGTCTCACTCTCCTCCTCCAGCTTCTTCCCCCCTCAATTTCTTTCTGTCCTATCAGATAAAGTACATAAAGCTTATTTTATAATAGTTTGATATATTGAGCTTATCTTCTCTATAATATGCATAATTACTGTTCACAGAATAAATTAATTTAGAGTAAAATAATTAGAATGAAATTAGTTCTATTCAAGTAGCTATTGTTTAGATTAGCTGGTAATCATATTTGAGAGAATAGGATGAATGTAGTTATAGAATATAATAGTTTAAAAAAACCTCCACTTTTGTCATCTTTTTATTATCAGTATTTTGAAGTACTACTTTTAAAATAATGGTAGCAAAATTAATATGACCTAGTTAGTGTTTCTTAGAATACATTCTCAAAGGTATTCAAGTAAGATAGAAATACTGTTAAACACTTGACAATGAGTGTGATGGAATTTTATATTTTGTTGATAATTATAATGATGTGGTTTTATAATGTTTATTAGTTTCTTAGAAAATTCCATTGATGTAATTTCAAGAGAAAACAAATACTAGAATATATATATATGTATGTGTGTGTGTATTATATATATATTTATATATAGCTGTTATCCTTAAGACATATTTCTTGGTCTATTTTTTTTCTCATCCTTTTAAACTTAGAAAACATTGTTGTCGGAAACCAGTTCTCAGTCTTCAAAATCTCCATCCCTTTCTTCAAAGCAACAGCATCAGCCTAGTGCCAGTTCAATTTTAGAAAGTCTGTTTCGATCTTTTGCTCCAGGGATGTCCACCTTCAGAGTGCTCTACAACTTAGAAGTAAGAAACCTGATTTTTTTTTTTTTCATTTTATATGCAGAATCATGCTTTCAAATTTCAGAAATAAGCAGATGGGTTCTTTTTATTATCTGATCTGTTAAAATTAGCTTAGAAAGGTAAAAATCCCAAACTGCAACTTTGGAAGTTTTTTCTCCTACCACATTAAGTATGAGAGCTTATGAATCTTATGGGTTCATAAAAGCAGAATGTTTAGAATAAAAAAGAATATTAAGTTGTATCTAATAAAAAATATTGGGGAAATTGAAATCATAAGTTTGTTTTCCTGCCCCATTTTTTTTTTTTTTTTGCCAGAGCCCTGCTCAGGTCTAGCTAATGGTGGTGTCCGGGATTGAATTTGCGACCTTAGAGCCTCAAGCATGAAAGTCTTTTGCACAACCACTATGCTAACTCCTCAGCCCCATTCTTCTTCTTCTTCTAGCGTTTGCCCTTCTTCCGTAGCCAGTCAACAGCATCAGGTTGAGCCTGATGTAAAGTTTCGAGCTCAGCCCCATAAGAGCTTTTAAAAGCTTTTTAAATCAAGGCTAATTAATAAATAGTTGTCTGAGAGACGGTTGACTTCATGCTAATGCTCATTCTGAGCACCTTGAGCCAAATATTCTTTTGTTAAATTTACCTGCATGATGAGTAAACTGAGGTCAAAGGGAAAAGTACCTGCCTAAGACATCTTAACTAATATGTGGGAACGCTAGAGTAAGAACTTTATTTGTAGATTTACTCAGTAGTGTGATTATTTATGTAAAATACTTCTCTGCTATGCCAAAATATTGGGCTTAGTTATTTTTAGTTAGGTACTATAGTATTATGATCGAGACATGGAGATTGGAGTGAAGCATACCTGGACTTATAATCATCTGACCTTAAGTAGAGGGTCACTTAGCTCTAAGAGCATATCTCTCTGTCATTATCAGTAACATTACCTACTCTTATCTAAGCCTGAGAATCTGAGACATTCATATTAGCTGGCTCCACAAGAAGAAGAGTTTACCAGTTTCCCACAGCAAAAGTAGTTCTCTATTTCTTCTTAAGTAAATAAGAACTTGGGAAATGTGACTATTTTAATTGTGAAACATCAACACCTTAGCCTTGTAAGGATAAAGCAGCCCCTAACAGTTAAAAAGAGATACTAACTTGTTGGTCTTATTTTTGTAAAGGAGTAATTTGTGCTGAAAATGTTAGTATGTTTAATTGTGCTTATCTGTTTCCAAGGTTCTAAGCTCCAAACTTATGCCAACAGCTGATGATGACATGGCAAGAAGTTGTGCAAAATCCTTCTGTGAGAACTTTCTTAAAGCAGGTGGTTTGAGGTAAGAATTTCAATATACTATTATATAAACTACAGAAAAATGAATATAGGTATTTTAGTGATTTTTTTAAAGTTTTTTTTATTATCTTTATTTATTTATTGGATAAACACAGCCAGAAACCGAGAGGGGAAGCGGTAACAGAGAGGGAGAAACAGAGAGACACCGACAGCCCTGCTTCACCACTCGCAAAGCTTTCTCCCTGCAGATGGGAACCGGGCGCTTGAACCTGGGTCCTTGAGCATTGTAATGTGTGCTCAACCAAGGGTGCCACTACCTGGCCCTAGTATGTATTTATTTTTTTAAATTATCTTAATAGAGCTGTTTAATTTAAGTGATGTCCGTTGCATCTGATTTTTTTATGGTCATCATCATGATATCATTTCCACAAAACAGTTCATCAAGTGCTAGCTCCAATAGACTTTCTTTCATAGTCTGGTAGTTTTACATTTATGTCTGTGACCCATTTTCAGTTATTTTTTTAATATTTATTCTTATTGTAGTTATTTCTTTGCCAAGCCTCATTTGTCCCTACAAGTCATTATATGGTACATTAGCAAAATCTTGGAAGAAGAAAGAATGAAGTAGAATGATTTGGAAAAAAAATTTTTTAGTTGAGGTGGTTTACATGGGTAAAATTTCTGTTTTCATCATGATAGGTATCTGTAAAACACTCACCCCCAACCTATGTCCTTTTTCACCATCATGCAGCAGGAACCCAACTTCCCCCAACTAGCTTCTCCAGAATCCTTTGTTTTGGTGCAAAACACCAAACCCAGTCCAAGTTTTACTTTGTGTTTCCCTTGCTGTTATGTTCTTTAAAATTCTTCCTATGAATGAGGTCATCCCATATTCACCTTTTTCTTTCTGGCTTACCTTATTTAACATGATTGTTTCAAGCTTCATCTAAGATGAAGTGAAGAAGGTGACTTCATCATCCGTGATAGCTGAGTAGTAGTCCACTATGTATATATACCAAATGCCATAACTTTCTTAGCCACTCATTTGTTGTTGGATGCCTAGGTTCCTTCCAAGTTTGGTCTATTACAAATTGTACTGTTATGAACATAGATATACACAGATATCTTTGGATGGCTATATTTGGTTCCTTAGGATGCATCACCAGAAAAGAAATTGCTGGGTCATAGAAAGGTCTATTTCTAGAGGTCTCCAGACTGTTCTTTTTCTACAGGGGTTGGAGCCCAATTTACATTCCCACCAGCACTGCAAGAGGGTTCCTTTACTAGCATAACCTCTCCAACATTTGTTTTTTTCTGTCCTTTCTTATGTATGGCATTTTCACAGGGATGAAGTTGTGTCTCATTGTTGTCTTTATCTGTATCTTTCTGGTAATCAGTGACCTTGAGCATTTTTTCTTATGTCTGTTGGTTCCTTGGATCTCCTCTTGGTGAATATTCTGTCCATATTCTCTCCCAACTTTTCAATTTATGACATTGATTATTTGGAAAACTACAGAATGTATCTCTTTTCCCTCTGGTAGTGAGAGAAATCCTAAAGAAGAGTAGAGGAGAGAAGACTATCTGTTGCTTTTGATTCCCAAGTTAGCTTAAGATAAGTAAATTTGAATGTAGCGTTCTGTGTTGTATAGGACATTATTGCTTGGATACAGAAATAAATGAGGTATTACCCTTACCCTTGAGAAACTCATGATTAACGAAGAATAACAAGTCCAGGGAGATGGTGCAGCACAGACATTTGCATGTGTGAACTCTCCCAGGTTTGAACCTCAGCACCACCAATAGCTGGATTTGAGCAGTGCTGTGATCAGAATTAACAACAAGAACAAGTAGTTATCAGTATCAAAACAGAGGCATACAACAACTGACCTGGGGTGGCAAATGGATTATGGAATAAAGAGGTGGTTAGATGGTTAATTTTCTTGCTGTAAGAATATTAGGAAATGTTTCACAGATAATGCCATTTGAACTGAGCACTGAGAAACAACTGTTCATTCCCTAGTAAATAAAAGAGGAAAAGACCAGAGGTGGGGTGGGCATGAGTAAAAGGACAAGGTTGTGTGGCCTGTCTGCTGTGAGACTAGAGCAGAAAAATAAATAAAGTTGAAAGGGCCATAGATGGAGTTAACTTCTGTAGGTAGACATTGTCACTTACTCCCTCCAGATGAGAAAGGAATAGAGACCAGCTTAATTTAGAACAGTGGAGAGTTGAGCAAATTCCTGTTTGGAGACGTTACGGGACAAGAAGAATTGAGTGAGCAAAGTCCTTGAAAAGAAAAAGTGAATGAGAAACAGACAGAAAAATTACAAGCATCGAGGGGGCCGGGTAGCATACCGGGTTAAGTGGATTTATAGTACGAAGTGTAAGAACCTGCTTAAGGATCCCAGTTTGAGCCCCTGGCTCCCTACTCACAGGGGGTTCGCGGTGAAGCAGGTCTGCAGGTGTGTGTCTTTCTCTCCCCCTCTCTATCTTCCCCTCTTCTCTCACTTTCTCCCTGTCCTATCAGTAGCAACAACAGTAACAGAAACAACAATGGGAAAAGAAAAAAAAAAAAAGACGGCTGCCAGGAGCAGTGGATTCATAGTGCAGGCACTTCTTCTAGCGTTTGCCCTTCTTCCGTAGCCAGTCAACAGCGTCAGGTTGAAAGCTGTCAGGAGCTGCTTGTTGCTGGCTTTGAAAGTGACTGGGATCCATGTGGATTCAGTTGGCTAGGAAGGATCGTCAGTTTCCCCAGTGAATGGGTACTCACGGGATGCACCACGAGAAGGTCGATCCAATGCATCCTAGTGCAGGCACTGAGCCTCATCAATAACCCTGGAGGCAAAAAAAAAAAAAATTATAAGCATGTAGGAGGCCTAGAACATACTCAGTTTTACTTTTGTTCAACACTATAGAGGTATTACTTTTTTAAAAATATTTTTATTTATTTATGTACTGTTGGATAGAGACAGAGAGAAATTGAGAGGGGAAGGGGAGATAGGAGAGAGACAGAGAGACACCTGCAGCCCTGCTTCACCACTCGTGAAGCTTTCCCCCTGCAGGTGGGGAGCAGGGACTTGAACCTGGGTCCTTGAGCACTGTAATGTCAGCACTTAACCAGGCGCGCCACCGCCTATCCCCTAGGTATTATTTTTTAAGACTCTTTTTGGATTAGTCAGCCAACTTAAGAACTGTAGTAACAGACATTTTATTCTAAATTAATTTCATGTCAGTTAATTTACATATTAGACATTGTTCTAACCCTGGAACAGTAGTAAACAGATCAGGAAAACAAAACAAAACAAAAAAACCTATGTCCTTGTGAAGTCTTAAGGGTGGTACAAAGATGAAATGTGTGTACTGGAATCAAACTCAAATTCCTAGGGTGTGACTATAGTGGAGTATCGGCTTCAAACTTTACTTTATAGCTAGAAAATAAATAAATACTCATCAGACCATAGCTGAGATTTCTGGAAGGAACATTATTGATTAACAGTTTTAGCGCATGCTGGTTCAGCAGGCAGAAAGGGAGACTATCTCAAGGCTGAACACATAGACCTCACTGGCCACCATACTTAGCAATTGTGTGTAGGATTTGGACAAGTAGAGAGACTATGGGCCCTTGGTCTCTGCTCCCTGAAAGCATCTGAAGGGGATCAGGGTGCTGAACTGCCACAAGGACTCACTTGTGGGGTAGAGAAGAAGGCCAGTGAACAGCTGCCAATTGAGCCATATAGAGACAGTTTGACCTGGTCTGCCTCCCACAAGGAAGAGCCGTGGGAGTTAAAACAAGCAGAAGCACACAGACCGGGACAGTGTGCCTTGCCCTGTCCGTCCTTTGAGGAAAGGAGCATGGTTCAGATGTGGTGCCAGGAGGTCTGTATGGTTGAGGCTGAGTGAGCTAGAAGGCAGCACAGGGGTGACCAAGATTACAGTTGTCACAGAGCCCAGGCTATGGAGAGTCTTACAAGCTGTTGTGAAGAATACCTCTTTTTCTTTGTTGGAACTAGAAAGCCAAAGGAGGATATTGTACAGAGAGGGATGCTATGATCTAACAGATATACATGTGTTTTTATGTAATGCCAGAAAGTGAACCCAGGGACTTGCCCATATGCATATACCACAGATCCAACCCAAATTTATCTTTATTATTTAAAGATTTATTTCATATAAGACAGATAATTTTTATATGAGAGAGAAAGAAGCCAGAACATGGACTCTAACACGTGCTCTACCAGTTGAGCTATTGTCAGAAGAAAAAACCAGAGTACCCCTCTGGTATATGTAGTACCAGAGTTGACTCCAGACTTCTTGCATATAAATCTGAGCCATCTGCCTAGCCACTGATGTGACTATTGCTAATATATTTTGGGGTTGAGAAGTTAAAAGTGGAGGCAAAGACAGCAGTTGGGAAGCTTTTGCCAGTAACTTGGGATGTCATGAATGTTTAAAAGAAAAAGGCAAATTTTATTGAATAATACCAACTTTGGATATACTTTTGAACTGATAATTTTACTAGTACAAAGATAGCACTTAACAGTGAACTGAAACCAATTCACCGGTGAGAAGGAGGACTTTCCAACCACTGTATCTTGGGGAGCTTTTTGGCTAATTAAGGAATCTGATTCTGAATGGGCCACGAGGATTATAAGAAAAGCATTATGATAGAAATAACTATGCCTGACTTATGTGTGTAAGGGTCTCATACAAATTGTAAATAATTGATAACATTTTAAACAAATTATTTAAAGAAAATATTCTATGAAAAAAATGGAAAAATTTAATATCCTATCTTCTTTTTTTTTTCCTTTTTGAAGTTTGGTTGTAAATGTCATGCAGAGGGATTCCATCCCATCAGAAGTGGACTATGAAACAAGGCAGGGAGTTTATTCCATCTGTCTACAACTTGCAAGGTACATAAATACTGTGTTATCTTAGTCTCGCAAGGCAGTATTTGACTTCATTTTTCTCCTCAGTTACCATCATGTTAAACAGTAGAAGGTGACCTTGAGGGAGTCAGGCAGTAGCACAGTGGGTTGAGCACAGGTGGTGCAAAGCACAAGGACCGGAGTAAGGATCCCGGTTCAAGCCTCTGGCTCCCCACCTGCAGGGGAAGTAGCTTCACAAGCGGTGAAGCAGTTCTGCAGGTGTCTATCTTTTTCTCCCCCTCTCTGTCTTCCCCTCCTCTCTCCATTTCTCTGTTCTGTCCAACAACAATGACAACAAAAAAACAAGGGCAACAAAAGGGAATAAATAGATATTAAAAAAAAAGAAAGAAAATGGCCTTGAATAAATGTAACTTGTTATTTTCTTTTAAGATTTTTACTTGTTGGGCAAACAATGCCGACGTTATTAGATGAAGACCTCACCAAAGATGGCATAGAAGCCCTTTCCTCTCGCCCATTCCGAAATGTCAGCCGGCAGACTAGCAGGCAAATGTCTTTATGTGGTACGCCAGAAAAGTCATCCTACAGGCAGCTGTCAGTGTCTGATAGGTCTTCCATTAGAGTGGAGGAAATCATCCCTGCTGCACGAGTTGCAATACAAGTAAGTGACTTGTATATTCAAGAACTATTAAGCATTTAAACTGCTTGGAAGATACCAGTGACAGAGGGGGGCATATGCAGATATAAGAATTATTGACATGAATGTTGCCTTTAAGTAATTTAAAGACAATAAGAGAAAGACCACAGTGCAGGCAGAACTGTATAGTTCAGGGTGGAAAATGTCAAAAGTTTCAAGAGAAGTGCAAAGGTAAATGTCCTGTGGCCCTTGGGAAAAGTGGAATAATTATGTTTACTTCTGACTATCATAGCTATTTTTTTAAATTAATTTAATAATGATCATCAAGACTGTAGGATAAGAGAGGTATAATTCCACACAATTCCCACCACCGGAACTGTATCCCATCCTCTCCATTGGAAGTTTTCCTGTTCTTTATTCCTCTGGGAATATGGACCCAAGATCATTATGGGGTACAGAAGGTGGAAGCTCTGTCTTCTGTAATTGCTTCTTCACTGGACATGGGTATTGGCAGGTTGATCCATGCTCCCAGCCTGTTTCTATCTTTCCCTAGTGGGGCAGAGGTCTGGGGAGGTGGGGTTTCAGGGTATATTGGTGAGGTCATCCATCCAGTGAAGTCAGGTTGGCGTCATGGTAGCATCTGCAACTTGGTGGAACTCCTTTCCTCCTTTGTCCTTTCAGCCTCCGCTTGCCAGCCTGAGGGTGGATTATATGGCTCTGTCTTGGTTCCACCTTGACCTCCCCTGCATACTTCCTCCACCAGCGGCCTGGAAATCCTGCCCTCACCCAAAATTCCCAGATTTAAAGCAGCCTCTTGGGGAGCATGCTGTCTTCAAACTGCCATATTGGCTCCGCCTATCATAGCTAGTTTTATGTAGGGGTGTCTTCGAGGCATAGACTGGGATTAGATATGATGTAGATATACAGTGCACGTGTAAATATGCAGTTAGGGATAAAGAGATAACATAATGATTATACAAGCAGATTCTCATATCCGAGGATCCAGGTCCCAGGTTCAGTCCCCACACCACCGTAAACCAGAGTTGAACAGTGCTCTGGTTAAAAAAAATAATAATACAGAGTTGGAAATGAGAGTTTATCAAACAGAAGGAGTGTGAGCTAAAATAAATCAGCTTGTATATAGTTCTAAACACGTGTCTAAACACGTGTAGAAGAGAGGAAACAGTAAAAAAAAAAAAAGTTGGTGTTAGAATTTAAAAGTAGAGCTTGGAGATCAGAGTCTCTATTTTATAAGTAGGAGATATTGAAAGCCTCTGAACAATATGGAAGCATGCAAAAGGTTATCCCTCTTAGAGGAAAGAGTTAACAGAAAGTAGAGATGACACAAAAGAGAAGAAGTCAGTGGAAAGGATTCAGTACTGTCTTTTCTGATGACACTCTCTTCATACTTCTCTAGACAATGGAAGTAAGTGATTTCACCTCCACTGTGGCGTGTTTCATGAGATTGTCATGGGCTGCAGCTGCAGGACGACTTGACCTTGTTGGCAGTAGCCAGCCAATTAAAGAAAGTAACTCTCTGTTTCCTGCTGGAATCCGGAACAGACTCAGCAGTTCAGGTACTGACTTAAAAGGGAGAGTAATTGGAATCTTGGGCAAAAGCTCATCTATATAGAGGGTTTTTTTATTTAGAGTCACAGAAAGGAGAAAAAGCTTTGTTCTTGTTTTTGAGTCTGAGTATAATAAATATCGAACTCTATACTGAAGACGTGCTCACGGTACTTTATGTCATACATCATCAAGGAGAGACATAAGCAAAGAGTAGTCGGGGAAACGTGATCAGGCGTAGTTTTTGTTTGTTAAATACAGTTAAAGTTCAATTCCTACCTGGAAAACAGTTATGATCTTAGTGTGTCTAATTGTTTCTGGTGGTTGTTTTTAAAAATTTTTAAAGATTATTAAGTTCCTTATTTGGTAAGATAGAGAGAAATTGAGAGGGGAGGATGAGAGACAGACAGAGATAACTGCATCACTGCTTTACTGCTTGTGAAGCTTCCTCCCTACAAGTGGGGACCTGGCACTTGAACCCAGGTCCTTGTGTGTGGCAGTGTATGGATTCCACCAGCTGCAGCTACCCGACTCTTTCTGGCTTTTTTTTTTTCCTTTATTATTATTTGTTTTGTTTATTTATTACATACGAGAGAGAGTTACACATGAGGCAAAGAGGAGAGAGCCAGTCTGGAGCACTACTCCAGTATATATGGTGCCAGGCATCAAACTGGAAACCTCAAGTCATGAAAATCTGATGCTCTATCAATTGAGTCACTTCCCCAGCGTTTCCTGTGTTCCTTTTCTTAAATTTGATTGAATTTATTTATTTATTTTGCCTCCAAGGTTATTGCTGGGGCTCAGTGACTGCACCATGAATCCACTGCTCCTGGAAGCTATTTTTTTTTTTCCCTTTTGTTCTTATTTTATCGTTGTTGGGGTTATTGCTGTTATTGATGTCGTTGTTGGATAGGACAGAGCCATGGAGAGAGATGGGGAAGACAGGGAGAGAAAGATAGACACCTGCAGACCTGCTTCACCTCTTGTGAAGCAACCCCCCCTGCAGTTGGGGAACCGAGGGCTCTAACCAGGATCCTTCTGCCAGTACTTGCGTTTTGTGCCATGTATGTTTAACCTGCTGTGCTACCGCCCGACCCCTGAATTTCCTTTTTTTTTAAATATATAAAAAGGAAACACAAAACCATAAGATAAGAGGGGTACAACTCCACACAGTTCCCACAACCAGAACTCTGTATCCCATCCCCTCCCCTGATAGCTTTCCTATACTTTAACTCTCTGGGAGTATGGACCCAAGGTCATTGAGGGATACAGAAGGTGGAAGGTCTGGCTTCTGTAATTGTTTCCCCATTGAACATGGGCGTTGACAGGTCGATCCATACTCCCAACCTGCCTCTCTCTTTCCCTAGTGGGGTAGGGTTCTGGGGGAATCAGAGCTCCAGGACATTTTGGTGGGGTTGTCTGTCCAGGGAAGTCTGGTTGGCATCATGACCAGACAATAAATAACTTGAATCCACCTGTATATCAGATTTCAGGCTTGGGGGATAAAGAGAGAGTGAGACTGCAGCACCAAAGCTTAATGTAGCAGGGACTGGTCTCAATCCTGGGTTGCTCAGTGGCAAAGCAGCACACTATACCTACCATAAAGCTGTTTCACTGGCACAGTCCAGTTGTTTTCTGTTGACCCCTACAAATAACTTTATGTCTCACCTTTATTTTGTTTTCCTGATTAGTCTGATACCCCAGTAGTGCAGCCTGGGAGGTGGTGCAGTTGATAAAGTCTTAGACACTCAAGCATGTGGTCCAGAGTTTGATTCCTGGATTATTCGTACCAGACAGATGCTCTGATTCTTTCTTTTTTCTCATAAATGAGTAAATGAACCCTAGGTAAGCAAATGAATAAATAACTCCAGTACTTTGAAGAAACATTTTTTGAGTGTATGGATGGCATACAGCAAAGTGCAGTTAGAATTTTTTTTTTAAGGATTTTTCATACAGTCCATCTGGATCAAGATACAAAACATACCTCGTATCACAGGAAGATTTTCTCTTGCTTCTAAAATTGCACTGTCTGTCCTGTCACCTGAAATGGGTTTTATGTGTCAAACATATTTTGAGTATCTCTAAGTATTTTAAATACAAAGCAGTTGAAGTCAAATAAAGTGATCAACTCACAGTTTTTTATTAAAGTGCTTTCTTGAGCTATCTTACATATTTCACTCAAGAACCCTGGAGTGGGGGCCGGGTAGTAGCACACCTGGTTGAGTGCACGTGTTACAGTGCACAGGGACCCAGGTTCAAGCCCCCAGTGTCCCCCACACACCTGCAGGGGGAATGCTTTGCAAGTGGTGAAAGCAGTGTTGCAGGTGTCTCTCTGGCTCTCCCTCTCTATCACCCATTCCCTCTCGATTAAAATAAAGGATAGAAAAATAATAATCCTGGACTGCCTTAGAGTATATTAGAATATCATGCAGGTCTTAATAGGATCCACAGGAACCTTCTGCTTTGTTTGTTTTCAGGAAGCAATTGCAGTTCTGGAAGTGAGGGAGACCCAGTAGCTCTGCATGCAGGCATCTGTGTGCGACAACAGTCCGTGTCCACCAAAGACTCACTGATTGCTGGAGAGGCTTTGTCACTCCTTGTTACATGCCTACAGCTTCGGAGCCAGCAACTGGGTATGCAGTAGGCTTTTCTTGCCCTCTGAGGAAAAGGCCAGGTTTCTGTTGGGAATTATTTGTAGTTCTCAGATGAAGTCAAATTAAGAGAAAATCAGATGTGTGAGGAAAAGTTGACTTGTCAAAT